>NW_009649320.1:869006-895263 GCF_000708025.1 Charadrius vociferus | reverse complement strand
CTATTTCAGAGCGCATCACTTAGAGGTCTCTCTAGGGCTCCTAACAACCCAAATTTTGCCTCCAAAGAACTGTCTCCTACTGCTCTATTGTTATTAGTATCTTATAAGAGCATAAGTGTACCAATCTTCAAAACTACCTTAGAGTTTGTCTTTATGTATCCTAGGAGTTTCACAGTCTTCATCTCTAACGGGCAGTTTTCACACAAACCAAAATACCTACAAAGCCCATAATCAGCTCCTCAAGGGCTAGATTGTCTCTCTTTTTTTATCAGGTGATACGTTAATCTGTGCCACTGAAGGACCTCCCATCTGTAGGAGCTCTCTCTCCAGCTTGCCGTTCCTCTGTCAGTAAATGTCTGTTCTCCTCAGAAAGGCAGGGACTGCTCCTCCGTGGTGGGACTGCTCCTTTACGGTGTGCTTGAAAGTTTCTTCAGCATATTTATTTTCTGCCAGATTATTGCATTCATTTTATTGTGTTAGTAGGTTTCAGCAGAACAGGAGGAGTTTAATTTCCTTTTCCTTTTAAACTACATGGGTGAAGGGAAGTGTGGGGTTTTTTTTTGTCATTTTCAAGTGCCAGAGGGTAAGAATATTGTGTTTTCTTTCCCCACACGTGAAGTCGCACCACAGTCAAGTTCCTCTCTGTCCTGTAGACTCATTTTGAGAGCTCATGCCACCCAGGGGCCCCTTTTGTGTTCTGACAATGCCATATATTTCACTTGAGGTTAGAACCCAGCCTCAGCTAGACCTCAGCTAAACCTCAGTAGTTTGATCCACAGCCAGGAGGTGATTAATTAAGGGCAACTAATTAGCTGTCACAGCCTGTGGCACCTCACTGAAGACTGAGTCACACCAGACCTTATGTATATAGCTACGTTTGAAATCACCTAAAGCTTGCATTTAAATCTGTGGATTTGTTTTATGAGAAAACATTAAGAGTTCTAAGTTCTCCAGTCTAGGGGTTAAGCTAAGCAAATTTTAAAAAACTAATGCGGTTTGGTGTATTTGTCTTTGTCACTGCATTTCACAGACTTAGAATACTTTTCCAGGTTGTTGAGTTTTAGTGTCACCCTAGAAGGAAATTCTCTTTAAGACTGGCTGAACTCTGGAGTTGGACCTAGAGTGTTTTGGACCTAGTGAAACTCAAACTTTAAATGTTGTCTGAGCACTTTTTACATTAGGACTTGGAGCTCCTTTACTGTAGGATTGCTTTCCTTTCATTTAAAGTTCATCTGAGTAACATTTAATGCCCCAATAGCTGAAATTTCACTTGTAGTCATGAAAAAAAAAGTTTAAAAACAGAAGAATGTTATCAACTGTAGCTATACTATGAAACAAGAAAATAATATCATATATCATTACATATGATCATACAATAGAATACCATAAGATATATAATATTGTGCACATATATATGTACACACACACACATATATATATGATGAATCAGTAACACAGGCTAAAATATCATTCAATAAAAAAGAGAGAAATTCTAGCACTTGGGGTGTTGATTTTGGGGTTTATAGGTATTTCAGTTTGTGGTACCATTGAAAAAATATTTATAGCATACATATATCACAGAAATGATTCTTAATAGAGAATATTTGATATATTATATTATAACAGCATATTATTATAATAATATCTCATACATATTTGTTTTACAAGTTGGATACGTAAGAATGCTTACCTGTCCTCATGATGGCTTCCCACCTCTCCTTTACTTTGCTGGTGTACCCTGTACTGAGGCTTCATCAGAATCACGCTAAGGCTGCCCTCACCTCATACCAGCCTGTGCTGCTTCCATGTGGTCACCATTTAAAATATCTCAGCTGTGCTTATTTACCTTAAGCATGTGGGCAAGCAGACAGCTCATGGCAGAGACAAAGTAGGGCATAAGGTGGTAGTATATTGGCTGCAGTACAGCATGTCTGAGGGTATATACTTTCTCACATGGTAACCTGAAGCTGTTTTGCAAAACTTTATCCCAGAGGCATAAGCCAGCTCCTTTGTCTGTATGAGCGAAATCAAATACGTAGAGTGGCTGATGAGATATGGATTCATACCTTCGCTTACATTGCAAGAATGTGTTTTCTTGCCCATATGCTTAAAAATAGCAGACCACAGATAAATGTAGTAGAAGAGATTGCGAGATACAGATTTTTTGCAAATGGAATACCCAGAATTAGCTCTATTAAGTTGGAGGTAAATGCCAAGGTCATAAAAATTATAGTTTAGACACTAATTTGTAGCACACAGGTCAATAAATGGCACCCTTGAAAGCACAGCATCTTCACGTTCATTATTTTTTCTCAAGATGGCAAGATTCCAGTAATGATTTGCAGAGCAGCGATAGTCCAGATATCTCAGGGCATTTTGCTAGCAATAAAGAGGAACTCAAGTAAAGCCAATAACAAGCTGTTGCAATGTATTGTCTGTTAAGAGCAGAACTCCCTCCCCCAACAAAACCATCTGCAGACCACATATAACTTCTATCTATGGTTATTTCATAGGTAAAATTCACATAATAATATATCAGCATAAATCTTGACTATAGTTAGGGCACTTACATAATTCTCAATGCAGAAAGAGTATGCTAGACAAGGATAGAATGCAATTTTTGTCTTATTTATGCATTTAAGTTACCTAAATGCAGTGAGGACTTGAGAGGAAGACCAAAGCCTGAATACAAGGCACTTACAGTTTGGTTCAGCTGAAGAGCTGAACTTTGGCCTACTGTCTCACCTGCACTCGAGGACTTTCAGAAGAATGAAACAATAGCAGATGTGGTTTCAGGGTGCTATTCCTGTTGTATTCTTTGTATTAGTGTGATAGCTCAAGTAGTCACAAAGAAACTGATCAAGAGGTGAAACTTTTGTTAGAAATATTTTTCTTTTTTTCCCATTTTGTAATCTCCACTTCTTGTATGTTACCAGTCAGACCTCTAACTGGTATCAAATTGCCAAACTGAAGAGAAGTCAGGAAAAAAGTGGTGAGTGGTAAGTCGGGGAAAAAATAATAATTATGTTGGCTCTTTCTTTTTCCTTTTTGTGCATATATTGCACTGCTTCTAAAACTAGGTCATACAGTACATCTGCTCCTATAGCTGGCTATTTCTGAGGTTCCTGTTACCTTTGCACTGTGCCTTTGGGTACATCTGCTCAGCACTGTTCAGGCCCGTGTGAATTTATACTGTGCCCTGTGCCAGCCAGAAGCAGCGCAGCTGCAGTTATCGATGCTCAACGTAAGCCGTGAGCTTTTGCAGAGAAGCCAACTTTCAGTTCTTTCAGCATGTGAACGAAGTGAGTTTGCATGAGGTCGGACAGGGTGAGCTGGCTTCTACCTACCGAGCAAAGAGCTCTGAGGTGCTGTGCACACAGAGCTGCCGCAGACATCACTGGGAGTTGTATCAATACCAGAGCTGCAGGACTGATCCCGAGATAAATGAACCCTGGTCATGCCACCCGGGCTCCATAGCGGTACTGCGTGTGCCCTAAGTTGCTTTCTCAAGACAGATGCAGGTGATACGTGGCTGTCCCGGTAACACATGCCCTGATCATGATATGACTACAATTAAAAGGCAGAATTAGCCAGGGTACCCCATGATTGTAGCTTGAATAATATTGACTGCTGATGGCAACGTTTAAAAAATGAAGAAACTTTCTCTAGCAGAGCATCACAACCACTTTTAAGACCGCATACATGGGCAACTGAACATCACTCAGGAAAAATACAGTGATATATAGCTCAGTAGTACAGATACGATTCAGGGTTCACACTCAGAGCTGTGACAATAAGCAGTAAGAGAAAATGTGCAAAGGAAAGAGTTGTGACGGTGCAAGATTTCTCATGCAGATGACCCGAGGTAAGCCCCAACCACTTCTCCCTTCAAGCAAGACTGGGAAGCATTGTCCAAAGTGCCAGGGAATGAGGAGGCAGCCACAGCGCTGACATGTTTCGCACTGCCTTGCATCCCATACATCACTGCCTGCTGGCCCTTCGTCAGCCCAGGCACACCTCTCCGCTGGAATACATGCGGTCAGCTCTTTTCAGTGGGTATTGACAGGGTGTCCAGGGGAATAAGTGGACACAATATCAGTTCCAGCCGTACAAAAGAACTTTCAGCAGCCCAGTTTTTGTATCAAAGCCTTCCAGTAAGAGGCACAGCTTGACAGGAAGCAAGGCTCATTCTTTCTGTATATCTAGCTCTTCTGGCCTTTTCAGGAGCAGAGAATTAGATACATGAGAAAGCTGCAGAGAATTAGATACATGAGAAAGCTGCCAAGGGCATGTCAGTTTAGCTCCTACAGAGCCCCTGGTCTCATGTATTTTTCCGCTAAGACTGTTTTCACTGGTGCTGATGTGAGAATCACTTCTAACTGGTGTGTGAGCCAGGAGAATGCCCAGTCTGCCAGGAGGTCACCACCAGTACATTGCAGAAGGCATCTGGGGAGAGAGCAGAGCAGTCGATCCTGTAGGTGGGCTGTCAAGAAAGGCTAAATGAGATGTGCTGAGCAAGTACAGCAGCAGGATCAACAGAAGACAAAATAATTTTTATTCTGAGTCCCAGCTGTGACATCTTTGCTACACAAACAGTTTTACAATCACACAAGACTGACTGTAGGTTTTGACACGCAAGTGGAAGCAGTCGGGTACAGGTAAAACCATGCATTTGGTCCCATTCTGTGCCAATTCATTTTCACATGGAAGCTGGCCTGGTCATTGTAAAGTGGCAGCTGAGCATTCCAAGTGAGAAAGGGGACAATTATGTTTTGGTGGACTAGTTCAGATTTTGACAGATTCCAGGCAATTACGAGCTTCCAGGAAACCAGGATCTGAATCAACGGGATGTTTAAAATGGGCTGGATTCAGCTTCAGACACCTGCATTTACGATGGAAGTGACTGTATATGAGCCTATTACAGTCACTGGAGATCTGCCCAGTACAGTCAGTGACATCCACACTTTCCAACTCACCCTAAAATAGACACTTAGATTTCTGCAGATGCTACATCCAGGGCTGTAGCAAAGACCAGGCAAAAAGGGCGCCAGCTATACCCAAATCCTGCTACTTAATGCTACCGCTCTGGAAAGAGAGTTGCATATTCATATAGATCTTACTTAACAAAAGGAATAATAATTCAGCCTGTATTCACAAGTTGTTACGGATCCAGCATGGGCTTTTGGGGGATGTATCTAGGAGGTAGTAAGAGGGCTTTGTACATACTGAGACCAACTAGTCGAAGTAGTGGAAGAAGGTCTATCTGAAGACAGCCTGCATGCACAGCCAAGTTCTTTGATTCACTCCTAACAATACTGTTTCCAATTTCTGGCCCCAGTATGTTACATGAATTTTAGAATTACCCTCCATTCTTTGTGCAAAACATTTGCCCAAACCATGTCAAATTATCCTTTCAGCTACCCCTGCAAATATTGGTTGACTGTCCTGTTTATGGACTTCATCATGTGTTAAATCAATCAACAGCTACAGACTGTTATATTCTTAGCAGAAGTGCAAGAAAAAACAACGTGTGAGCTTTTTTGCCTTTTTTTTTTCTCCTAATCTCAAAAGATAATCTTAAAAAACACGCATGCAGCTCTACCTCAATTCCTTTGTGGACTGAACAGGAGAGGAAACATTCAAAAAGTGTTTCACAGAAAAGAGAGATGAAAAGATCAAAAGTACAGATTTCAAACAGAATAGATATATATATACACACATATGCTTACATGTGTGTGTATACATATATACATATACATATACATATACATGTACATGTACATGTACATATATGTTTTCTCTAAAATGCCAATCAGACAATACAGATTCAATATAAGACCATCAAGCTTTGGGAAGATTGACGGATTCTCTGCTGGGAATCTCTCATATTGTTTACCACAAACACCGTGTGCCAATAAACTGTTACTTCTTTTCCTGGCATTTGAAGTCAGAAGAGAAATGATTGACTATACTTTTTCCTCTGACTTTCACAACAGCTATGTGAGGCAATTACTTGTAGTAGGAAGTAATTGCTGACCGGAACTCATTGTCTGTTAATCCTGGCCATAGATAATATTTGAAAGATTTAAAGTTATATAGGAAATCAGTTCCCGTGTTATTTAGATTTAGATTTGATTGGCCACTTTCTGTGGTCAAAGTTCTATAAAAACATAAATCTTCACTGTCTTGCCATAACTCAAGGGAAGGCTATCTACAGGAGGGCCCTCTGGCACAGGATAACTCCACAGTACCCAGGATGTCTGCCAGAATGGTTAAAAGGAGCTTTGCAAGCTGGTTGTCCATGACCATGCACCATCTGACAAAAACTGTGGTCTAATGAAGTCAAGGTTCCCCACCAGGCGTCAGCAATATTTCGGTAACTTCTTCCACGCACGCAATTCCTCCACGATACCTGCAAGATAGCATTATTTCACCAAGAGGCAAGTTACCTTGTGCTGTTGGGAAATAAGAGCGTGCACATGGGCGGTGGCCGCAGAAGAGTGCTAGCCCTGTAGAATGAATTCCTGAGCTGTTATGTTGAATTCTTAAAGGGGGTTGCCTTAGCTTTGCTAATCCTTTTAAAAATATCAGACTTGAAAAAATTAAGCTTACAAAGTCTATGTATATAGGAAAGACCAACATATATAAATATATATATATATATATATATATAATATTCTACCTATTAGCCTGTAAACTGGAACATCTTTAAATTCATTTGGATATGCTGACTCTGACTGAAATTTAAACCAGCCGAGAAAACCTATCAGTGCAGTTACACAAGTTGGGTTTCGATTGACCTACGGTTTTGCTCACAGAATTTTTAAAGCTGACTTGCCTTGGACAACCGGGTCTAGTGGGAGGTGTCCCTGCCTATTGCAGAGGGGTTGGAACTAGATGATCTTCAAGGTCCTTTCCAACCTAAACCATTCTATGATCCCGTGATTCTATGGCTGTCTTGCACACCGATAAAGAGAAGTGCAAACTGCTTCATTTTGTAGTGTAACTGGCACATAAAGTCATAGAATCACGATTCAGATGCAGGGAGGGTTTTGTCAATACTGGCCCAGAGCCTTACTATTTCCATAAACCTGACTACTGCAGAAATGAACTTTTTAAAGACCGCATTGACTAGTTTCACTCCGAATGGGGTTATCGGCACAGTTGACAGTGTCTGCATTTATGCAAACCTTATCTAAATTAGGATGAACGTTGCTAACACCAGCACAAGAATCCTGACTCTGCTACTTTATGGTTAGCAAAGGTGAAGGTTCAAGCGAATTAAAATTCAACTATCAGCAAAACCGCATAGTCCAGGGCAGACACAGGAAATGTAAAGGTAGCTATGTACAGTTGATTTTACTGCTTAGCAAGTTTTGAAGAATTGCTACAGTATTTCCTTTTGATGTTTCTTTGTTTCTCACCTGTGTATTTAGATACCACACTTGGTAAGACTTTGGTTGAATCTGGGAACCTGCCCACTTATACTCTCTCAGGCTGGAGAAGAGAAGCACTCTCTAATAGGCAGAAATGATAGGATTGTTTTTCTTCACTTTTGAATAAAGCTGCTTTGTCTAGATTGATATAGCTAACAAGCTCAACAGGCATGTACTCCTCACCACACTAAAGTTGGTAATGCTTCTACATTTTCGTACTGAAAATGTAGAAGGTTTTTTTACCTCTCAATGTGAAATCCTTGTGGAGAGAAGACATTCTTGTTTTACCTTGCCCTAACGATTTGAGGTCAGAGCTCTAACCACCATAGGGCTTACTTTGACTAGGTGTACTGAGATAAAGATTGACGTTTGTCTCTGCAAGAGTTTTTGATTAATATAGTGATTATAATGTAACGCTTCCATTGTAAAAAACATGCCATCTTTTGCAGTGAAGGCATACATATGGTTTTCTTATGTCCTTTATCTGAATAATCTTCGGTGAAAAATAAGAAATAGAGAACAGTTTTATTTTTCTAAAGCTTAATTACATAGAAGGTCAGGAATATTGCAGCTAGTTAGATGTTTTCAGGTTTGCTTTGTTGGCTCAGAAATACTTGTACATGCAAGTGCACAGAGAGTAGAAGTCTCATTTCCCAAATGTATTTACTCATAAAAGAAGATAAGCTAAAGCCTAGTGTGAAATAACGCCTTTATGATAACATAACTATAGGCTCAGCAACACTTTCTGATCTTTGCAATAATGATACTCGGAACAAACCAACAGAAACAAAAAACAACAGAAAAAAAAAAAAAAAAAAAAAAAAAGAAATCAGCAAAAGAACAGGGAAGGCCCAATACAAAGAAGTTTCTTAGAAGACTTGGGTTCAGATCTTGAATGAGTGAACCAAACCCTTGGCTTTTAGAGGTGCAGAGATGTAACCCTACAAGCTAAAATTTGCATGAAAGTTTATTGCAAGGGTGAGAAAGAACCATCCAGACAAAACCTGCAGCCTCTTTCGGTAAAGCCTGTGTTCAGTTTAAGGAACACGCAATCAGAGATGCACTCATTTACATTCCTCAGTTTGGTGAACTTGAACATTTGCAGAAGTGTTTCTCTGAATCGCATCAATGGTGCTTTAGGAACGATAACTGAAATATGTCACAAAAGGGCACTTTTTCTTCTTGTTCCTCTATTAAAAACCCTTAATCTAACTAAATATCAAAGTCTCTGTCACTTTTCCCACAGCTGAAGGTGGCTGGCTCCTGGCCGCTTGCCTTCCTGGCTCCTTCTTCGCATCATACTCAGTCTACACTAGAAATTAAATGTCTGTTTTCTGTGCTTATCTAACTTTCTTTCATCTCACTAGCAATTCAGACAGTCCAGGAGGGGTTGAATCCTCAGCAGGATTTTTTTGCACACTGAGAAACCTTAAGTTTTCAGCAATTTTAGCTACATTTAGGTAGACATAAACTATCCTAACTCTTTAGCTGTTATTACTGCTTTGTAATAGTATTAAACTGAGCAAGTAAAAAATAATAATAAAAAAATTAAAAAACTGCAGTCTGAGAAAAAAATATACATTCTTCAGCCACATTTGCATTGATTAAAAACTGTTAATATGACTGCACTAAGTCCTTACAATAAAATTTGTCCTTTCATTTTGCTTCATTCTGAATCTGTTTGCAATTGAGTTGAAACTGCATTTCAGTTTGGTTCTCCTGTAATCTGAAATATGCCATCCTACATTCTTCAGCTGGAAGGGTGTCTTTCCAAAAGCGTAACAATATAAAAAAAATTATGAAATAAGACACTTTTGCTCTACACAATAGTGCTTTGACAGGTAGTGAACCAAACATTATGAAACAGAATAGATTTTGGAAAGGCTTTCTTTGGAATCTTTGGAAGATTTACTTTTCCATCTCAAATCACAAAACAAATCACAAAAGTTTTTATAAATGGTAATTCTGGATTTCATTTGGCTCACAGGCTTTTCAGTCTTTTTCACAGGTGCACTTGACATGGACAACAGGAAGAGAATAGATGTAAGAGAGGAAACACATTAGTTTTATTTAGTAGTCCCCTGAAAAGAAATTAGACACATCTCTATTGTTAGTCTTCCATGGCAAAGAAATAACACAATCCTCTTCTGGTTTGGTTGTTTGTTTTTTTGTTTTTTTTTTTTAATGTTTGACTTTCAGTATACCCTTTAATGTTTTTTTTGTCGCATTTTGTCAACTGAAGGGAAAGGAATCACCATTCCTGTCAAAAAGGCACTGAGCAGCTGTCACCTTTGCTTACCGTTACAGCTCAGATGAAAACCTGGAGTTACTGAATTTCCAGGTGAGCTTTCTGTGCAGAGTGCCATGAGCCAGTGAGTACAAATAGAAGCAAAAAAATCCTACGTGGATTTAGAGAGGGTTACTCCAGAGGCTGTAGGTGCTCTTAGTACCTAATATAAAACTAAAATACATTCATCCACTAAATATTTCAGAAATGAGGCAAGCAGAAAAGCTTAACATTTCTCTTTCTATGTCAGGTGTTTGAAGACTGATGTAAATGGCAGTAAGACTGGATCTTCTCACTTGAAGAATCCTCATTGAGTTTTTGTTTCTGTCTACCTGTATGTCCATCTGTCTACTGCAGTTTAAATATAGCTCTCCCCAAAATAAATCAAAACCGTGTCTTTCTAACAGGGATATTTGTGTAACGGAACTATATTTTTACAGATTATGCATATGAAAGCTTAGCTGAGGGTTGATGTTTTAAAATTATCCTGCAGTAAAGTTTCTCTTGCAGAGAACCCATGCAAACTCCACTGATTTAAATTGTGTTGGAAACCTGAAATTGAAAGGAAGCAACTCATAAAATGTAAGGGGAATCTAATTTTAATCCTCATAAAGATTACTTTCTCGCTTGATTTATGACATTTTCAAGTTAAACCACAAGACACAGACACTGTGGTTGCAGTGGGGGGAAGGACATAAAGTTACCCTGAACAAGTAGAAAACATAAATACGTTAACTAAACCCAAATAGACATGATAAGGGGAGAGATAAAGTACGTTGAAATTCTATAGTGTGGTTCCAGCAGCTTAACCTGGGCATGTAAAAAGTAAGGCATCACAAGTAAGGGTGACTCAGAGCAGGAATTTCTGCTGGCCCAGGCTTTCCTGAACAAGGAATTTGAGATTAGAGCCCCTGAAGGATTTGGAAAAATGAAAGGCAAAATTACAAGAAGGATTTTCTGTACTCCACATATTTCTTTTGCTCCTTATGATGGACATGTTTCTTTTTGAAAACAATGCCAAGGGGACCTACCCTTTTCAGAGAGCTCTTGTAGGTACCCAACCACAAAGTTTGGTGCCTTTCAACACCTATTCAATAGGTGCCTAAATCTAGGGGGCACTGGTGTTTTACTGAAGGTAGTGTTCCACAAGTGGGTAAAATTTGCCTGTAGCCAGCCCATGAACCCTGACATTGTTTTGCGTACTGCAGCATCTACATGTGCATCTTTTTTATAGCTTTCTTATGAGGATATGCTCTCAGAAAAAGCAAGTTTAGAAGAAAATACATTTGTGATTTGCCCTGACGCAAAAGCAAATGTAGGAGATATTCAATAGCTTTATGACCAGTGTGAAAGATTTAATGGAAATTTTCACCTATACTCCTACCTCCCAAGTAAGTACAATTTCTATAGGAATAGCATCTAGGGATGAGATGCCTTAGCCTGTGAAAGCAAATATTTGCCACTTGCAAAGGCTTATTATTAGAGCTCTGTAGATCCTTCAATATAGATAAAAATTTTCTATTTGTTTTGGGAAGTTTAGGGTTGTTAGGCACAAATGGGTGACACTTGGGAAGGATTTTTGAGGCAACAGAGTTCATGAATAGGTATTTGCTGTGGTAAGTCATAGATAGAAGAGTTGAAATGGATAGCATTAAGGGTTTTTTCCAAGAGCTTTGTGTCAGTGAGTGCTTTCTCAAGTGCCCCTGAAAACTGAAGAGTTAGTTTCATTCTTGATATAGCTCCACTGACAAGAACAGAATTTCATCTGCAATGGCTTTGGCTCAAAGAGTTTTTTTGCAGTTGTGATCATGTGATGTGCTTATTACTTGGAACATGTTTTCTCTATGTCGTGTGCATGATATATGAGGAACACGTCTGACTTCTTTGCAACTCCTGTTTTCTTGTGCCTTTTTCTGGGCTTCCAACAGCTCAGCGAGAAGGTCCTGAAAGCCTGGCAACATTAGTTAACAACACACATTCCCCATCCCTGGAGGTGTTCAAGGCCAGGCTGGACGTGGCCTTGGGCAACCTGGTCTAGTGGGAGGTGTCCTTGTCTATGGCAGAGGGGTTGGAACTCGATGATCTTCAGGGTCGTTTCCAACCTAAACCATTCTATGATTCTATGATCACTTGTTTGATACTGACTCTCACTACTTCTGAATATTTTTAGCTGACATTTGAAGCACTATGTCAAATCGATCAGATCAAGAAATAACAGAAATAAGCCCCCACTGAGCTTCTTGCTGCTGTAGTTGCACTTTTTCTGGATCTGCACTCAGTTTATTTTGAGAGTTGAGTATCTCTAATGCACTACAGCCTTCAGCAGAGACTTCACCTTTGCCAGGTCTCAGGAACCATCAACGGCTATTTTGTGAAAGGTCTAGCAAGTTATTCAGTAAGAGCCTCTGTCAGAAATCACAGTTTCTGTCAGAATGGTTATTTCCAGCTGGAGTTAGCTAGCACTGAGGGCTGACCTCTCTGAGGAACTGACTGGTTATGCTGCCCACAGTCTATAACCACATAATTAAATTAAAGGTCTTATTTAACTAGATCTGAGGTTAAGTGACACTGATTGACTGGCACCTACATTTCTTTTTAAGCTAACCTCCTACAGCAGGTGCATCTTGCAAAGAGATGCTTGAATTAAACAGTGCAGGTCATCACAGTCCACAAGGAGCAGCGTGTGCCTGAACCCACTCTCTGCCTCTCTTTTATTAAACAGCACAGATGTGCCCAGAGGTATCGACTGGCTTGGCCTGACACCCTTTCCAGGCCCCTGTTGCCACTCTTCACAGAACTTACTCTTGCTCTATCCACTGCCTTTCTGGTCATTCATTGCCATTTCTTCACTTTTTCGACCCCGTTCTTTTGTGAAACTGCATCCTTGTACTTGCAGCTCCATGAAAGTAACCCCGCATGCCTGTAGCGCACAGAGGCATTAGCTCTTGCTTGCAGCAGCTAAATGCTGCTACACTGTATGAAATAAAAAAGCTAAACCATAAGCTACTGTGTGCCAAGAAATGTCTCTATAGGCCAGACAGTGAAAGCATGGTTTTGCTTTGCACGCTGCAAAACTGAAACTAATTTTGCAGAATTACAGCTGATGCCCGTAAGACAGCTGCAAACAGAACGTCTTTTAATAAGTTACATCTTGCAGAAAATCAAACTCAATAGCTTTTCTTTTTGTTAGAAGAGGGTTTTTTACTTCTTTAGCTTGGTCCCTTCAGCCTGTCAACCAGGCCAAGCAACTGCAATCTGTCCCTGGTTCTTGATTATACATGGTGTTTTTCTTATATTCTCTTTATATAATGAATATATCAAGAATAATTGATTGCATGTTCTCCTTTCCCCAATTAAAAAAAAAATAAATATCCAGCCCTTCCTTGGAAGGCTGTTCACTGTTTAGCTGGGGCAGGGTGGAAGTCAGAAAATACAGTGTATTACAAGAAGCAAGGTCATGATATCTAGAACAGGTAGGATGGATTTAGCTCATACAGATCCTATGGCATAGTGTTTTCATGCAGCCATCAATTTAATTTCAATTTGTGATATGTGATTTTCTTTATGTTACAATAACATAAGAGGTGTGATAACATATAGACTGCAAAAAGTATCAGAAAGCCATTCAGCATGGAAAAAGTAGTTGTTCAAAGCTAGGAAGAAGGGAGACTGGTAAAACATTGCCATGATTCGGAGGGAGGAGAGAGTTTTCAGGAGATAATTTTAACAGATTCCATTAATTCAGTGATAATCTGTCAAACTACATAGGGCTTTTTCTTAGTTTGATTAGTAGAAGTATGTTCTTAATTTCTGTTTTGGTATACTTTTTTCTCTTTTGACTTTTTCCTCTAGGTTTTTAAGCCAAGTCTTCATGATATGATCCAGCTGGCATATAGGGATCAACAACCCCCTTGTGAATAATGGTTAAAAACGGATCCCACCTGGACGTTGAAACACTGGCAATGCTCCAGAATAAAGCTATCTCCATCACTCTCCCAGTTGTGTACTCACTGGTGGCTATAATTAGCATCCCTGGCAACTTGTTCTCCCTTTGGGTACTCTGCTGGCACATCAAACCCAAAACACCTTCTGTCATCTTCATGATCAACCTGAGCATCACAGATCTCATGCTGGCCAGCTGCTTTCCCTTCCAGATTTCTTATCACATCCAAAACAATCACTGGAGCTTTGGCAAAACTCTTTGCAGCCTTGTGACTGTGATGTTCTACTCCAACATGTATTCTTCAATACTGACCATGACCTGTATCAGCATCGAGCGGTACATGGGTGTGGTATATCCCATGAAATTGATCAAGTGGAGAAGAAAAAGATATGCCCTGGCTGCTTGCCTCGGTATGTGGATTTTCTTGCTACTAGCCTTCTACCCACTGGAAAGCACAGATCTGACCTATGAAGTGAAAGAATTGGGGATTATAACCTGTTTTGACGTCCTCAAATGGGATATGCTGCCCAACTTTGCAGCCTGGGTAGCCTTTCTCCTCACACTATTTGTCGTGCTTTTCCTGATCCCTTTTGTTGTAACAGTTGGATGCTATATTGGCACCATTCGGAAGCTTATTCAGACATCGAACAGATATGGTAACAGGCAGAAGACAAGATCCATATACCTGGCGATGATAGTCCTTCTGGTGTTCATCACTTGCTTCGCCCCGAATAACTTTATCCTACTTGTGCATATGATTATCCGCCTGTTTTATGGGAGGAGTTTGTATCCTGCCTACAAGCTCACCTTGTGCCTCAGTTGCCTCAACAACTGCATAGATCCCTTCATTTATTATTTTGCGTCCAAAGAATTCTACCAGAAATTCATGCAAGTGTTTCGCCCTAAGGTACTGCTCAGTGACAGTTTGGAAAACAGAAGGGAAAGCTTGTTCTCTGGCAGGACCATGTCTGCCAGGTCAATGTCAAGCGGACCTATGGATGGGTTAGAGGGAGTAAAGGTCTATTTGCAAAGGCAGGAAAGTGTTTTTTAGCCTTAGACATCCCCAGGAGAAAGGCACCTGTGAGATCCATGAGTAGACACAGAAAACATTTCTTTTTGAATGGCTACCCTCAAAATACTTTACTCCGGTGAGAGAACTCAAGCCATACTTACATTGCACATCCTACTTCAGTATTTTCTGGTAAGAAATGGAAGCGTTAAAGGAACTGAATTTATTCAAGAAGGCACTGAAGCAAACCCAATGTTGATAATTAGGGGTTGTCCTGGAATTAGTCCTACTGCATGAAACCAAGGGATACATTTAGAACAAAAATTACTTTCAGGTTGTATGATCTCAGTGTTCAATCTAAGGTTTGTGATTCTCGGCAAATGTGAAATATTACTGTATATGAATTAAAGCATACACTGAAGTTGGATTTGGGGTAGGAGAGTTATTTTTCTATGCAATGTGCTACATTTTTGTTTTGTTTTGTTTCATTTTTTTTTAATGTATTGCTTTCTCTCATTGTATTTCTATAAACGAATGAGTAAAAAGAGCTTGTCATTTTACCATTAATGCATAATGCATAGCCACTGTGAATTCACCACAACACTTACCCAACTGTTTATCAGAATCAAACCACACTAACCTTTGAAAAGGTTAGGTTGACTCATACTATTTATTTCAATTTTATATGGCTAAATATCTCATGCAATGAAAGGGAAGCTAGAACTAACAATGTTTGAGACTAATTCAGCTGCTGAGTGGATTATATTTTCATTTCTTGAAGTTATGAATTTCTCAGGACAGTGGGGAGCAGTTGATTTAAGAAAAAAGATTTTCTCACATTGACCTACTACAGTTATAATGCTGCTGCTCATATGTGATTGGTATCAACAAGTCGTTTTCACCAATTCACTATAGGCTATATGCAGAAGCACCATCCACCTCAGCAGAGAATTCAGCTTTGTATAGTGCATGGACAGTGAGTTTATCTTCCTTAGGCTACAACATGGATTATTAACCAGATTTTCAGCTGGATTTATGAGAATTCAACCTCAGACTGGAGTGATTCTGTGCCAGCAGAAACCAGATGAAAACCTGTCCCTATTGCCAGATGTCAGAAACATACTTCTTTCAAGTGGGCAAACAGAAAGAAGAGGGAAAAAATGAAAGCAAGGCTTGAGAATGGGAGATGTACCAAATACCCAGGAAATAGGTTACGGCAGGTCAGTTGTGCAGTCCTGTGTTGGGGACTCCTTCTGAAATATCCTCCTCCAGCTCGTTCACATATAATGTGTCATGTTTTAGTTCTTCGCACATCTCAACAACTGCCCGTGTGCTTGGAAAGATAACTGCTACAGAATATGTACTGGAAACAGACAAAGACAAAATTTTTCCTGTAGTATTTAAAGCTTTTTACCTACCTTTGGCCCTCATTGACAGTGAAGAGCCAAAAAAAACCCAACAAGCTTCCCCTCACAAGCAAGACAAAGCTATATGGCATGCTTTTGCTGCGCTGTGACTCCATCCAACACAGAGTAGGAGGCTGTCTTTGACATTGTGGATAGTTGGTGAGACACCACATGCTATACTGATTTCTGAGCTCCTGTGCCTAAGTAAAAGACAACATCCAAGGCCCTTAAAATCTGCCTTTTTTAGTTTGTGCATGACATGATTAAAACACAATTTTCCATGACTAATCACCACAGATTTCTTCACAATGGAGGCTGGATAACCACAAAATCAACTGTGAGATATTTGTATGGCCTATCTTCCGCTAAAGTGCCATCAGTTATTGGAGCAGGATAAATGTGAGTGAACCTAGTACAATCTTTCAAAAGCCATCTGAGGTGTTTTGTGGAATTTCACAGTGTTAGTTTTAATTTTCTGCCCACAAGGCCAACCTTAGTGATACGTAATCCGTCCAAACCTTCCCATCAACTTGCCTGGAAGCCGCCCAGCACTACCAGCCTGTGTGCCAGCTGCATATGTGCAGTGAGGTGGGCTTGCTACTTTAAATCGCCTCGTGTGTGCTGAAGGAGAGAAGCCCACTGAATATGTTCCTGTGGGAGTCCGGGGCTCTGAGCTCCCGTGTCAGGTCTAGCACATGCTCCAAAATGCCTGCTTGCGCCAGGACCTCCAAAGAAAGAACAATGGCTTTTCCTTAGCCATCCCACGTCTGTCAGGCAGAAATTCAGTTAGTTTACTTATGTTTTGCAAATCTGCATATTAATTTAGCAGTGCATGGTTTCACCTTGCTGCTCAAGTCCCTGCACCATCCACTGTCACAGAATTCCAGCTTTCTCACCGCCAAAACTGTTTTCAGCATTTTGCTGCGGCAGAAAGTTTTTGGGAGGTTATACTGAAACTTCTCCTTTTTCTTCTTTTTTAAACATGCAAATATTTTTACAATGAAAATCATTACTTCTCTTAGCTCTAATGCAGATTTTCACTCTGCTTTGTCTTGAACCTGATCCTCAAGCGCTGCAATGTGCCTGAACTGTAACTGACACAAAATAGAGACAAAAGGGCAGAAACTTTGCACTTTGGACATCAACTGCTATATTTTGAAAAATACTGAATTGCTCATTTTGCAAAGAGGGAAAAGATGCTCACAACTGACGGAAAATGTTCTTCTCTCCAGCCTCATGCAGCTCTTCATAGCCCTTCATGCCTCCTCTGACATTGTCTAAAAAGGAACAGGATGGATGCGTCCTTCAAGTACCTCTTCATGCCATTTTACTAACTAGCCTCTAGTTAGCTCAGATTAGGCAAACTTCCCATTTGGGTCAGCAGGATTGTTCCTTGAGAAAGCAATACAGAAATGAACCCAATGACTGAAATCTTTTGAGTCCGACGGTGTATACTATGATGTTTTGGAGGGGTTCTTTAGAGAGGAAGAGAAGAAATCATTAAAGTGGCCCAACAAACTGGTTTTTGACACTGGAAACGCATCCCTGTGGGGCACCACAAGGTAGCAAGACTTCTGTCCTCCTTGGACAGTGGGTGTGAGCTGACATACATACATATATATCTATAAAAGTATATATACACATAAATATAGATTGCCATTTGAGATGTTATCAAGAAGTTCATGTCTATGTTGCCTTTGTTTTGGGGAATACGTGTCCTGGGCGATGTGCTTACTTGATTGTCTCTGTGGTTATTGTAATTTTACGGAGAAGATGTGAATGTATGGGCTTCTGTTTGGTTTTGGGTTTTGTTTTTTTCTGTTTTGTTTTGGTTTTTTAATTAATGTTTAGCAATTTAATATATGAATGTGCTTGGATTTTTTTTGTATATACAATAGTAAAAAAAACCCACAATACAAAAGTCATGATTTAAGTTTCTTTCCTTTGTTTGCACCTGCCATATGTGAGAAACTTCCAAGCTTAGAAGAGGGCAGGGAAAACAAGGTATGAAATAAAATGGATCTGTTTCCCCTTGCTATTGTGTCTATTTTAGATTTCTGTTTAAGTCTTATTTTTCCCAAGCATTTTGAAGATTGATCTTTTTTTTCTTTGCATACCTATTCATTTTTTTTTCTTTTTTTTATATATATCTTAGAAACTAGCATTAGCATACCCCTTTCACACAAATTTTAAAAGCACCGATACTTGAATGAGATGTTGGCTAATTTGGAATCCTTTTCTTTGCCCAACAGGTGTAACAAATAAATATATTTTTAAATTTCAATTCATTTCTGAAGGGCCCTGGCAGCCAGGGCCCATCCCACCCCCAGCCAGGCGCAGGGCAGCCAGGGGCACTGGGGCAGCCCCAGCCCCAGGCATGGGGCACCTCCATGGGGATGGGGACAGGCCATGGTTGGGATGTGGGCCTGCGGGGGGGCCTGGCTCAGGGGGTCCATGGCCGGGCAGGGCAGGTCTGTGGGGAGCTGGAGACCGGCCCTGCTGTGGCATCGCTGGGACAGGGCCTGATGGCCCCGGGGGGCTGACATGGGGTCCTGGGGCCTGGGCAGGGTGGGGGGAGCCCTGGGGGGCCAGGCAGGGACAGGCAGGGCTGGTGGTGCCTTGATAAACATTCCCTAGACTGCTTATGCTCCATTTTGGTTTTGAGGTCTGTTTGGCTACGTCTATGCTGATAGAGCAGAGGGACAGAGCTCATCCTAAAGTCACTCAATCATTTTTTGTCTTTTTTTCCAGTTCAAAAGTGTTTGAAATAACATGAGGTCCACAGTGAGTGGTGTTTCTCTAAGGAGATGCTTAGGGTATATGCTACATACCCGAAGGTGTGCATGATAGCATGAATGTTTGAGGGTGAAATTCAGCATTGCTAAGTGTGAAGTAACGCACATGGGGAAATCCAGTCATAGCTTTGTGTACAAAATGATGTTGCTCAGCAGTGACCACAATGAATCATAATACATAATTCCAGGCATCAGCTCAGCATTGTAGAAATCCATGATTCACTCACACCTTGTTTACTTTGTGCACTTCTGGACTCTTTATCACAGATAGCATCTACAAGAACTGGAAAAAGTCAAGAGAAGGGCATGTGGGATGATCTAAGGTATGAATTTAAAACCTTATGAGTTAAATAGTTTACGACTCTTCGGCTCAAAAAGGAAACGATGTAAGGTAGGTAAGAAAGAGGTCTACAAAATCCCCAACAGAGTGCAGAAGCTGATAGGGATGAGTTTCACTGCCCTTGCCCAAGGAAGAACTGGGGAATAACATATTAAGCTGTGGTGGATTGACCCTACCTGGATGCCAGGTGCTCACCAAAGCCTCTTTATCACTGCCCTCCTCAGCTGGATGGGGGAGAGAAAATATAACAAAGAGCTTGTGGGTTGAGATAAGGACAGAGAAAGATCACTCACCAATTGCTGTCGCAGGCAAAACAGGCTCCACTTGGGGAAATTAGTTTAATTTGTTACCAATCAAAACAGAGTAGGACAACAAGAAATAAAAAACTAAACCTTAAAACACCTTCCCCCCAGCCCTCTCTTCTTCTCAGCCTCAACTTCACTTCCGATTTTCTCTGCCTCCTTCCCCCGAGTGGCACAGGGGGATGGGGAATGGGGGTTGCAGTCAGTTCATCACACGTTGACTCTGCCACTCCTTCATTCTCAGTGGGAGGACTCCTCACACTCTTCCTCTGCTCCAGTGAGGGCTCCTCTCTCCATGAGTCCACAGATCCTGCCAGGAGCCTGCTCCAGCACAGGCTTCCCATGGGGTCACAGCCTCCTTTGGGGCATCCACCTGCTCCAGCATGGAGTCCTCCATGGGCTGAAGGTGACCATCTGCTCCACCATTAACCTCCATGGGCTGCAGGGGGTCAGCCTGCCTCACCACGATCTTCACCATGGGCTGCAGGGGAAACTCTGCTCCGGCACCTGGAGCACCTCCTCCCCCTCTTTCACTGACCTTGGTGTCTGCGGAGTTGTTGCTCTCACATATTCTCACTCATGTCTTTGGCTGCAGTTGTTGTTGCACAGTTTTTTTCCCCTTCTCAAAGATGTTATCCCAGAGGTGCTACTGCTGTCGCTGATGGGTTCGGCCTTGGCCACCAGTGGGTCCGTCTTGGAGCCAGCTGGCATTGGCTCTATCAGACATGGGGGAAGCTTCTAGTAGCTTCTCACAGAAGCCATCCCTGTAGCCCCACCCTGCTACCAAAGCCTTGTCACACAACCCAATACATAAGCTAATGAGATCCAGACTCAAAACCAGGAAAAGTTAGTACCTCCTCTCATAACTCATAGTATAATTGGGGAGCCCCTTGCAAGGATGTTATGGATGCACATAGTACATGGGTCCACAGAGAGACTGGAAAAGCACCTGAAAAAGTAATCCATTTTAGGTTACTAAATAGGTAAACTGCAACAGACTGAGGAAAACCCCTAAGCTTAAAACGGTCAGAGGTTGGAGGAATATTAAGGGGAAGTGATGTTATGTGATTGCCCTGTTCTTCCTTTTTTTGAAATGCCAGTGCTTGAGACAGGACACCATAAGCTAGACAGCCCTTTGGCCCCACTCAAGCCAGTCTCACGCTCCTGTGTAAGGCCTGCCAGAACTGCCTGTGAGCCTGGCCTCTTCCACCCTGCCCAATGGGGTGCTGCCAGTGGGGATTCAGCAGGGAATGCTACTGTCTTGCCTGCTACTGTCTTGGAAGAGGCTGTCCCAGAGTCAGGGAAGGAGATGAAAGTGCCCCAAGGGAGCTTGAGGCAAGCTCCAAGCTTGACCCTCTGTCACGTAGCCCTGTTGACAAATCACAGAATCACAGGATGGCTGAGGTTGGAAGAGCCCTCTGAAGGTCACTTTGTCCAACCCCCCCGATCAAGCAGTCTCTCACATGCAGGTAAAGATGAACTCGTGTATCACCCTTCAACAAACCCCTCTGGCTGCTGGTAACAGTTAACCCCTTTTGCTTCAAAGCTTGTAATTATTAATTCAATTGCTAACATCTTTTCTCACCTTTGTTCTCATTTTTCCATCACCTAACTCTCTTGAAGGCTGCTGCTGTTGGAGCTGACTAGCAGCAGACCTCACTGTCCTCTTGGGTCAGGGCCACTCGCAGTTGCTGACTCTCTTTCAACTTTTCAGGTAGCAGCTTAGTCTACTCTTGAAAGCTGTAACAGCTGCATTAGTCAAGAGTATGATTCCCTGGCCTGAACTGTCACAAATACACTGGCAAGACCTCTAGTGTTCCTTTCCTGAAAGACCGGGTAACACTAGTCTTTTTCAATGACCTGACAAGTTCCTCCAGAGAAGCTGATTTAAGATATTCTCACAGTATTTTGTCCTGGCAAAATCCATTAGGAGAATCAGTTGTATTGGCAAATCTTTCCGATTCAGTTAAAGCCGTGGTTATTTTAAATGCCCAAAATGAAAATTCTAATATAAAAGGACTCTCACGAGAACGATTAGGATATAAGCCTTGGTTATTGTACTTCGTAATTAATTCCATCCTGAAAAAAGAGGAACTTTTTATTGGAATAAATCTTGTACTGTCTTTCCTCATTTATGCTGCAGTTACAAGTCTCAAAAGGAGTTATGGAGAGCAAAATTTCAATCATACTATTCCTCTTGATATATTTGGAGTACATTCATTCTGGATTAATTTTTTGCAAGTAATTGTTCTCTTGTCAAACCTATAAAGTGTAATTATGGAACACATAATAGAGTATGATGCTTAGTTGTAATATCTTTTTTAAAGCTTGCTTTTTTATTTGACAAAAAAAAAACCCTGCTTGTCTCACATCTGGACTCCTACTGAACTCCTGGTCTTTCATGACTTGGTTGCAAGTCTTATGACTTCTAGTATTTTTCCCTAAAGTCTAAACAGCTGGAATATGTTATCAAATGAGGAGACTCTCAGGCCTCTTTAATTATAAAACAAAAAGTTCAGAGCTGCCAGACACAATACCTTTGTAGCCTTTAGCATAAATAAATACCTCATCCCCCTGCTTGACTATCTTGGCTCATGATGATGGCCTGCAGTCAGTCTTTTTGTCTTTTTCTGTTTCTTCTGCAGAAATGTTCAGCACTGGGACACTGATGGACCTCTTTCCCCAGTTTCTGCACCACCGCCCTCATGACCTGGCTCTGGCATGCCAGAATTACTCCGATGCAGAAGGTAAAGTGCACGTGTCGTCCTGCTGGGAGCTGCCAAGGCTAATTGCCCTTTGAAGCTTTTTCCAATATCTTCCGCACTCTTAACTGCTGTTGTTGGCTACAGTGAGGTACCAGAAAAATGGGGAAGTGCTTTGTTGAGTGCCTTAAATCTGAGAAAACTCAAAGGTTTGGCTGCTCTGCTGTATACCTGAGCAGACTCATCAAAGAAGAAAGGACAACAGACTTCAGGGAGGTATAAACAAATTCAAAACAGAGATGGGAGAGAGACTGAAGAAGTAACTTCTGTGGCAACGGAGGGGGAGAATACAGTGACAGTTTGGAAAAAGATCCAGAAAATTAGTCTCTGCAAGAGGCCAAGTGCAGTTAGAGAATGTCTGTAAATAGTTTTCTTCATAAACAGGCAGGTTTGTTTTAGAAACATGGAGCCCTTTCAGTGTGAAAGCTGAAAGAGGCAGCAAATCTCCAGATCTCTGCTGTAAGGAGAAGAATGTGCTTAACAGCCAAATAAACCACTACCTAGATACTGAGCAAACACCTCCCAGAGGGGCTCAGATATCTGGAAACGTGGGCTTGCCAGGCACAAAAAGGGCAACTCATCTGATCAAAAGTAGATATTAAGCGTTGTGTTAAGGATCTTACTGCTTGGCAGCATTCATGTTGACTGCCACCTCCATTTCCAAAACCTACACGATAGCTGCTTTGCCTGTTGGCTGCATTCAGACATCCAGATGTTGGTAGACTTCCGTGTTACTGTGGACCCACACCAGAAAAGCAATGGTGGTATGCCAAGACTCTTACCACCTTCTTCTTGACAGCTGTCTTTGGATTTCGCCACCTTCCTGTTTGTAACAGCAGCTTGTTCATCTGATGGGAAACCATGTTTTTCATGGTTGAAAAGACCTGGGAACTAATATTCCTGGGGACCTCAGCAAACACTTAAATAGGCTGCAGGTCTTTCTTACCTCCCCAAACCCATAGAGCTTCATAAAATAAAGGCAAATACATAAGTTAAATGACTGGAAGCCTCTTCCCATCATTTAGCTCTACAAAGAGACTGTACCACCTTCTCAATTAGCAACCCTCTATGGAGATGCAATGGCTTTTTCTCCTTCAAAAAGTTTCATCACTGCAACACCGATGGTTCTGTCTCCTCAGTTCCTCATTATTGTCCACAGGCCGACATTTTTCCTTTCCCTGTTTCCCCTTGCTTTCCATAGTATATGCAGAACACATCAGTATCTTATTCCATTCTGATGAATGATGCAAAGCACTCTGTACACTTTTACCTAAAATGTCGATATATTTGAGCTTTTTTAACAAGGCAAGTGTTCCCACATGTTGCTGTTAAATCAAACCTTTAAAGGAGTACAGAAATAAAATACAGCAAATAACTTTTCTTCGGTTGATAAATCTGATCAGATCGAGAAGACAGAAGACAAAAATAAAACCTTTAATCTCACAATATTCACTCCAAGTTTTTAGTTCATATTCAGTTTGGGTGACAGGGTGGAATTATTGCTGTTCTTACAACCATGCAGACTTGCTGGAGGAGCCTTAAGCTCTGTTACAAACGTATCTTAGCACCTATTAATGTGTTTAGGACGTTCCTTTACACGTCTAATCTCAATGCATCTCTTTCAAGATACTGCTAGAGCTTTTGACATTAATATTCGCTCTGGTTATCCCTGTATGTTCACACACGCATGCATACCCAGCTATATTAAGTAATCCTTATACTTAAAACTAGGGCTTTGAGTGGGTTTTAGTCCTTACAAGTTACAGCTCTCTACAGCTACTTTCAAGTTAAACTATGCGTGCAATTAAGTAGAATATATGGGATGTACTGCCCTCTTGTGGAGATTTATATAATGACCGTATTCTTAAAAGCGCCATAAATGTTCTTGACCTTGGAGCCTCAGAAGTCAGTTCTTGGAAGAGCTGGGATTCCAGCTGAGCCCATAAACCTTCTCCTCTCTGCGTCTTATCTTCGTTTTCCCTAACTTTATACCGTTTTCTTTGCAGTAATCATTATACTGTGTAAGCAGAGGGAAGACTTGTTTTTCATACTTGGGCAAATATGTATTTGTATCTTACATTATACATGTAGACATGTGTTTTATATAAATACACACACATATATAACATGTGCATGTTGTGTATATAATATACACATATATACACAATATATATACACACACACACACACATTTTCTGAAAATATTTTATGAACCTGTTTATGTGTTTTTCAAATATAAGCAATTCAGAAGCAGTGGTCCTCATACTCTGATAAACGATTTATTTTTCTCTAGAGATTTTGTAGGTGTTAAGAGGAGTGAGACTGGGGCAATGCTGAGATTGGAGGTCGAACTATCCCTGTGGTACCTTCGACATAATTTGCAGCCCCTCAAAGACAGACATAACTAGGGATGCTGTCAGCAAACATTTACCCTCCTGTCCCAGTGATTACAGGGTTATTAGGCCCTGCGCAGTCTTCTCCTCTGAGGCTGATTGTTGGCCTCAAGCTAACAGCCCAGAGAAAGCAAGCTGAAGATCAGAAGTTGCCTTCAGCCGCAGTCACTGGGCTGTGGCAACAGCTGGGGAAGACAGCACTAGAAGCACATGTATCTGCGATGCTGCTCCCATATCATGAATATTGGCATGCGCTTGCAGCACACCATTTCATCCCAGAAGGGGCCATAGCACACATTTGATATCAGGGGGAAACTAGCAGGAAGGAAGTGTTCTTTTCTTTCTTCTGCCCTGTGCTGCTGCTGTGGGCCTGGCCAGATCGTCCTCTCGGACAACACAGGGACAAACCTGTCACTCTGTGCTCCTCTCACTAGGATTTAGTTGTGTTCACAGTGAGATTTTTTTCAAGGCTCTAGGCTTCTCCACCTTGCGATACCTTCTGCGTGGCAGAGGCCAAAAGCAAAGCAGTTAGTCTGAATCCCTGACATCCCTTCTTTAATTATTCTTGGAAGGAACCTCTTTACACTATTTAAATATGCCAGCCAAGGATGCTTCACCCGGGCTTGGATAATGATTTCTGTGTTGCCAAAAGATGCTTTGTGAATGGCCACGTTCTCCTCCTGGGAATTGCTCCATTCATGTTTGATGCAGCTGCTTCTCCTTGTCTCATGAGATGGGCATGGATCTGCCTGAGAAACAGGCTGATATTCCTCTGGCACTGGATATACTGCACTCCATCAGCAGTTGTGAAGTCTCCTCACAGGCAAGGTATAATGTCATTTGATACTTATGTGGGATAAACACCTTCAAATTAAGTATATGTAAAAACATTTACAGGGACATTACGTACTATACACCCCACGTATTTAACTGAAAATCTTATTTAATCTGACTTCCTGTGGTTTCCCTAAAATACCTCTACATGCTGGTAACACCACTCTACTTCAAACAGAAAGGAAATTATGGGAAGTGATCATATAGACAAAATAAGCTATTGCAGGCCTTCCAAACTGGATAGAAGAGGAAGAAGGAACATTTAGACCTAAGCTGAAGAAAACTAAAGTGATAGGGGTTCTCAAAAATGGACTATGAGAACACAGAACTAAACCGTAAGATTGGTGAAAGAAATCTAGGGTACCCGCTCTGAAAGCACTCCCCAAGTCTGGAAAAATGGCTGTTGAAAGCCTTACAGTTTTCCAGTAAAACTTCAGCAGTACTCTGCAAGAAGCAGTAACAAAATTATTTGAGAGCCAACATATACTTCTGTTTTATACACCTTGCAAGGATCTGAATTTCTTTTAAAACTCTAGAATACCCCCTTCATAACCCACAAATCTAGTTGAACATGTAAAGCAATCTTAAAAGGTCAAGGAGATAGAGTGTTACATGAAGCAGGTAACTTTGCTGAGAAGACTGCCAGTTGAATACCAGTTGTACACATAAAGACAAAAATAAAACATAGCACAAGTAATATTAAATGATACAATGATGTTTTTAAACATAGGAAAGTTCCTGATGATTAGC
>NW_009649320.1:864622-868968 GCF_000708025.1 Charadrius vociferus | reverse complement strand
GAAACAAGAGATATTAATTACTTCATGAATTGTGCAGACACATTGGACTATGGCAAGGATTTCAACGGCACAAAGAGGCTCCTTGAAATTCTGACCTCTCAGAATTAATGAAATTATCCTAGAAAATCCAAGCTGCCTTGTGAAAGGTGACACGTTCACCCCCTTCACAGCCACGTCCCTAGGATTCACTAACTCCTTCACAATGGAAATCCATTGTTCCCCAAACAAGTTGATCTTGCGCTTGCACAGACGACTCAGCTAAATAAAACATCCAGGTTGAATACCTACACTCATTGCAATACACATAAAAGTAGGCACAAGAATTTGATTATCACAGTATTCTTTACATGCTGGAAGGTATTACTGTGACAGCCATAGCGTAAATGCGTCGGCAGAAAAGCAGAGAAGTCCAGAACAAAAGTATTGAGGAAAGGTCTCCGCAGTTCAGAGCTCTAACTGCTATTTTGCTTTTGTTCAAAATACCTCGGATATTTGAAAAAGTCAACAGTTTCATAACCAACCTTGGACAAGCTAATCTTTGACTAGCATAGTCAGCCAAGACAGAAACTTTTCTGATAACTGCTGGTGTCATTGATCTTCACCTCGGTCAGCTCGCTGCAGCCTCACACTTGTTCTGCCTGACTTTTGCCAGGCTTCTATGGAGTCGTTAATAATGATTACTTGTCAAACCTCTCCCAGCTGCGGTACCTTCTGTGATTTTGTTTAGCTTGCCCACACAGGGTTCTTTGAACCCACATTTAGACTAGCAAAAAGGTAAATGAAAATGTGTATTTTAACAACTTCATGGTTTTGCCTTTTAAATAAACTAAATCACTCTTTGTCACATAAGTTTATCAGAATAACAAATTTAGTAATTACCACTCCTTAACAATAACAATCAAAAAGCTACATCTCATTTTCTTCACATAAAAAATTCTTTAAGGGATCACCATTTTTGGACATTGTCTGAACTTTCATGGAAAAGACCCAGTCGAAATTCCACACATGTCTTCTATTTATTTATTTATTTATGATACCCTCAAAAAGTCTGTTGTGCAAATCAGAGGAGCAGTATACAAACAGAATTCAGCCCAGGGAGTCAAGTCATGCTTGTACTACTTGGGAGTTAATGGAATGCCACACGTAAGAAAGATGAGTTATGTTTGCATGCGTCTCTACAGGGTCTACAGATGACTAGAGACAGATCTGTGTTCCGCTATGGTCTATCAAAACAAGCTGTCAGGAACAGAAGGCGTTCTTTCTTGTCAAGTCTGCTCTTTCTACGTATATACGCATTGGGTTGGAGTGACAACTTCATTGGTTCGTTCTTATGCCAGTGAAATGATACTGGAAGACTGAGTGAAATGAGAAAAAGAAGAAAATCAGGCCTGTCAGTTTGAGCTGGAAAACTTTGCATTATCGTCTTACTCCTCTGGAGTGTCTGAATTTCGTTTATCAACCTTGCTTATGTCCCACACAACGCAAGGCACAGTACAGAAAGATGGGTAAGAAGTATGTCCCTAATTCTAGGACCATCCATACAATTGCAATTTCCTTTTCTTCAGTTAGTATTGCAGTTGAAGATGCACACATATTAGGATTTACAGTTATGTTAAACTTGCAGGCATTATGGGTAGGGACATAATGTTTTTCCAAGAGGAATAATTCCACATCTTTGTCCTATATGTGCAAGGAATCACGTTTCTGTTACTTGATAAGATCCTTGACCTTTTATTCAGTCAAAAATTATATTAGTATCATATGAAAGATACTCTGGTTTCCATTTCTGTAGTATCTTCCAAACCTCCTTGTTTGCAAGGAGCAGTGTCACATTTCACAGCCCTGAAAAGAGCTGTGAATTTGTTCTGATAAGCTCTATGACAAGCACAGACTATTTCTCTCTCTCTTTCACACAGGCCCTTTTTTCCTAGTTCGCTCTCCAGCTATCCCAGAACTATTTTGTGTATTGTGGATTTGCAGAGGACAGCTGTCTACATTCACAGTTGTATTTCATCTAAGAATTTTATTTCCATTTTCAATTCTCAGAATCACAGGATCTCCTGGATTGGAAAAGACCTGTAAGATCACCTAGTCCAATCATTAACCTAACACTGACAAGCCCACCACTAAACCATGTCCCTGAGCACTATATCTACACGACCCTTAAATACCTCCAGGGATGGGGACTCCACCACTGCCCTGGGTAACGCGTTCCAATGCCTGATGACCCTTTCAGTAAAGAAAGTCTTCCTAATATCCAATCTAAACTTCCCTTGGGGCAACCTGAAGCCATTTCCTCTTGTTCTATCACCCATTACTTGACAGAACAGGTCGACTCCCACCTCTCTGCAACCTCCTTTCAGATAGTTGTAGAGAGCGATGAGGTCTCCCCTGAGCCTCCTTTTCTCCAGGCTAAACATCGCCAGTTCCCTCTGCTGCTCCTCATAAGACATGTGCTCCAGACCCCTCACCAGTTTTGGACATGCTCCAGCACCTCAATGTCCTTCTTTTGGTGAGGGGCCCAAAACTGAACACAGTACTCAAGATGCAGCCCTTCCCTGGCTTCTTAGCATTTTTATAATTATTTGAGCAAAAATGTCTTCAAAGACAAATTTTCAATTCCGCTCTCAAGTCACCACCACCCATCGAAAAAACTAATTTCAAAATTTAAATTCTGATACTCTGCATACGACGTACAGCCCAGTTAGGTTATGGTGCCAAAAGGCTGATGCCCCGTGCACCGTGAGAGGAGCAGGAGGCCGTGGGTGGGGGGAGCCCCAGCAGCCCCCCCAGGGGCACCAGAGCCCCCTGCCCCTCAAGCCCTGCCTCAGCTCTGCTGCTGGAGGGGTCCACACTGTATATAGGTAGATACACGTGTGTTTGTGTGTATATACATATTCACACGCTGAGCCAGCAATGTGCCCTTGTGGCCAAAAAGGCCAATGGAATCCTGGGCTGCATAGGGAAGAGTGTGACCAGTAGGTCGAGGGAGGTCATTCTCCCCCTCTACTCGGCACTGGTGAGGCCACAACTGGAATACTGTGTCCAGTTTTGGGCTCCCCAGTTCAAGAGGGACAGAGAACTGCTGAAGCGGGTCTAGCAGAGGGCAACCAAGATGATTGAGGGATTAGAGCATCTCCCTTACGAGGAAAGGCTGAGAGAGCTGGGACTCTTCAGCCTGGAGAAGAGAAGGCTGAGGGGAGACCTTATTATTACTTACAAATATCTAAAGGGGGGGTTGAAGGAGGATGGAGCCAGACTCTTCTCAGTGGTTCCCAGTGACAGGACAAGGGGCAATGGGTGCAACTTGGAACATAGGAAGTTCCGTTCCAACACACGGAAAAACTTCTTTACAGTTCGGGTGACGGAGCACTGGCACAGGCTGCCCAGGGAGGTTGTGGAGTCTCCTTCTCTGGAGATTTTCAAGACCCGCCTGGATGCAGTCCTGAGTAATGTGCTCTGGGCAATCCTGCTTTAGCAGGGGAGTTGGACTAGATGATCTCCAGAGGTCCCTTCCAACTCTGAAAATTCTGTGATTCTGTGATTTCCATTGACAGACCTTCATCCTGGGCAGCCAGCGAGGGGAACAGGAAGAGGCCAAGCTCTGGTGCCGTTGGTGTCAGTGTCAGCGCTGTGGCTCCGGGGGCTGTGCCGTGCATCCACGCGCAGGTGCTGCACAGCGTGTGCCCACCGGCAGTGCACCGCACGCTCAGCACCTGGGCTACCACTGGGCTACCAGGTTGGGCAACCCCTCACATACAACCTGTAAGAGGTACGGCCCAATTAAACAGATGTCAAGAGACCCGGTTACTCAATGCAAACTGCTATTTTAATGATCGGATGTATCTTTTTAACGCTCGAATACGTATTTCACTTCCCTGCGAACCAGCTGAGAAAATACGTATCGTCACGCTATCTGCAAGTGACTGGGAATAAATCCGGGCTTTTGTGTTAAAACTTTTCCCACTTGCTTAAAAGGCCAAATAGGGGATATCCCCTCCAGCAAGACTTGCATCAAATCAGGTTCCTCCTCATCGAAAAAATAAACGGTATCACCTTTTTGCCAAATACTTCACTCAAACAATATTGGGGGAGGGGGAATTAAACATGGCTCCTACAACGCGAAACCATCCAGCGATACCCAGTCCTCTTCAATTCAGCCTGCCCTTCGGTGGTGCCCCGCTAAGGGGCTGGTAAAGCCGCAACTTCCCGCGGCGCCACACTGCCCCTCACGGCGCCGCGCCTGCCCAGCCGCCTTCCTCACACGCCGGCGCCATTCCCGCCCGGGCACCCGCTCCCGCCGGGCCGCGGAACACCCGCTCCCGGCCGAACCCCTTCCCCTCCCC
>NW_009649320.1:859453-864039 GCF_000708025.1 Charadrius vociferus | reverse complement strand
GACCTGTAGGTTGCCTTACAGATGAATATTGTTGTGTTTTGGGTTGGTTGTTTTTGTTTTTTTTTTTAATCCCAATTTTTCGTGGTCAGGTTTTCTGTGTAAGCAAATAAGCGTGTGTCAGTTTTGCCTGTGATGGGGTTAATATGAGAGTGGGCTGGCAGGTGGGGTGATCAAACAAATGAAAGACTTTTTTTTTTTAATCCCAATTTTTCGTGGTCAGGTTTTCTGTGTAAGCAAATAAGCGTGTGTCAGTTTTGCCTGTGATGGGGTTAATATGAGAGTGGGCTGGCAGGTGGGGTGATCAAACAAATGAAAGACTTGCTCAGGCTGAAAAACGCCGGAGTAATTACTTCTGGCGTATTAACAGAAAAGTTTGGAAGGTCTTAAAATGGACTGAAGTAACTAAAAATGTACTTCTGTTGCCCTAACTTTAGATACTCAATACCAAAACTTCTGAAAATTTGGTTTAGTCTTTCGAAATCTATGAAAACTTCATGGGATTGGGGTTTTTTTGGGGGGGGAGGGGGAAGACAGTGGGAATAAGGTAGCTGTCTCCTCTTCTTTCTGTGAAGCACTTGTGGAGTGCAAAAGAAGCAGTAACCCCTTGTTCAGACCATTCTGCCTCTGCGTAGGAACATGTCGACCTCGCTGGGCAGGCTGCAGGAGGCTTTTGAATGGCACTGGAGTGTTACAATGCATCTAACTTAGATTGCTTCGTGTTATTATTCATGCGAGAAGTTGAACTTGAGTGGGAATGAGTATATTATTTATAAAATGCAGAGATGTGGAGAAGCACCAAGGTTCAAGCATGCACTAAGTTACTAGAAATGTAACGTACCTGCTGGGTGTAGTAAATTTGCAGGTATAACCTGGAGGCAAGAAGTAGAAAGAATAGGGTTTTTTTGACAAAACCATCCAGCAGCCACTGGCTCTTCTTGTTTTCTGTTTATCACATGTATAATGACACATAAAATGTGCACCAGTAGCACACATTCTTACAGGAGCTTTACCACCCACAAGTGCTATAGATGGATTAAAAAAAAAAAATAATCCAGTAGTAGAATGGTCTGTTTGTGAAGTGCATAAGCTTTTTACTGTTAGATTATTTTTTTTAATAGGAGAAGAATGGTGAAATTACTGATGCGATTAGGCTCTAATAAATAATAAGGGTAAAATCAAGTAAGCACACCAGTTTAAAAGTTTTTTCTGATTAGGTTTTTTGTTTTGGACTGTCTGCAAATGATATGTGTACACCAAACACTGTAATAGAAGCACTGTTCCCCCCCCCCCCCTTTGTGTTTGGGGGGGAGAGGTGTTAAAGTGGAAAGAACAAAAATCAAATTTGTAACTTGCATAATATGTCTTGGGAGCAACCTTTAATAAAAAGATCAGATTGACTGCATTGCTTTCCTTTGTTACAGGGCCTGCGGTTTGAGGTGGTTCCATCCTGGTTTAAGGAGACGCTTGAAAAGTCATCTTTTGCAGCCCCTTATGAGTATGCTGTGGAAACAGCAAAGCAGAAAGCTCTTGAAGTAGCAAACAGAATGCATGTAGTAAGTTACCAGCTACTTTGGCAATGGGATTTTTATCTTTAAGTGGTGCGTGTTGCTGTGACTTAATTTGCAGGTACTACTTAGGTGGTCTCTGAGTGCATTTTGCCCACTAAAGAGAAATAGAAGTTTTCTGTCATTTGTGAAAGATAGCTTCCTGAAATTAACCCACCTAATCAAAAGCAGGCCTCATGCCTGCGTTTTGGGCTTTCCACAAACAGAAGTGGCCTGCAGCACTGACAAGCTCTCACTTGGTTTATATACTTGGTAGTTTGGTGCAGCAGTCAGATGTGTGGCTGGATCTTATCCTGACACAGGATCGTACCTGTTCATTCCAGGTATTTGTTGACTATGGAGGCAAACGCTATGGAAAAACACACTGATGTGAGTTCAGTGCTTTGCTGTAGCTTTCATTAAACAGTGGTTTCATTGAACAGTTGTGACAAGAGAATATTTGGAATTTGTGAGTATAGAGGTGCTGGAGGAAAGCAGAAAAAGAAGACAAATTCTGTTTCAAAACATTCTGGACAAACAAACAGGCACTTTCATCTTAAGAAGGGAGAAGCTGATGTGATTTCAGGTTCTGTAGTCAAGGTATCCATTTTGTATCCTAAATATTGTCAAAACCAGTGATACAACTGTCAGTGGAGTATCTGACTTCTGCCTTTGGCTGTGATCACTGTGTTTGAGCACATAAGGCTGTTCTCTACCAGAAGCTGTTTTGAAGTCTATCTGGTTATATCCCATAAAATGTACCGTAATAATTTCTTAATAATACAGCTCTGAGAGGAGTATCTTTGTTAAACCTATACTGATGGCAGAAAAGGAATGTAGAACACTTTAAACCAACAGTGTTGCCAGATGTCACCATTCTTCAAAGCAAATATTGCATGATCTCCAGTGTAAATCGTTACCCAGGTTTCCGTCAACTTCTTTTCAGAGAATGGTGTGACATTAGGAGAGTGGATTTTAAACTCAACCTCAGTGACTGACTTACACTGGGCTTTCATTGCAAAACACTATGCTGGTGATAATGCCAGTTCAGTGGATTTCAAAATGCTTTTTCATGCAGGAATTTTCTTAATGATGTCTGGAATTATTTCTGCTATTTAAAGCACATCAGCAGCCTTTCTAGAGAAGAATCACTGCCCTACAAGCTTTTTAATAAAATGATCACAGTTACAGACAAGTTTCTTATCTTGCTATGTTAAATACTAACTATAGTACCTCATGCAAGTAAATCAAAACTCAACTGTAAGGACAGATTACAGTTTAAAGCCAAGAAAAGGCTACAAGGAATTTTTATATACCCCTACCTCTCAGTTCCCCAAAATGGACTGTATGTGTTCTCTTTCGAGAGAGATAAGCAAAGCGCAGCTAATGAAAGGGGTTGGGTGGGGTTTTTTGAGCAAAACTTGGCTTGGAAGAATGATCCTAGAGGTCAGTACTCCCTGGGTTCCATACTTTGGGAACTTCTTTTAAAGGAATTCTGTCTGCCACCTTGAAGACCAGTTTGACTTTTGAGAAGGCAGTTAGTTCTTTCCTGGATGCATTTGTTCATCGGTAACACATTTGACCAAAATTGTGATGAGAGAATGGTCTGCTCAAGCCTTCTGTTTTCCTCACTTTTATGGATATAAATGATTATTATTTTGTAAACAGTGTAAAGGAGAAAAAGTGTCTTGTTTTCAGGTCAGTGTAGAGCCCTACCTGTAAACCAGTGCACTTATGTTTTCTTACCTTAAGTTTTAAAAGGTTTTGTTCTTTCTGCCTCTTTTGAGCAATACCTTCTTTTTTTATGCCTCTGCAGAAACACCTGAGAACACCTGATGTTGTCATAGGAGCAGACACTATTGTGGTAAGAAGTCTTCTGTGGTTTAGCATTGTTTTAATTTATGACAGGTGTAGAAAATACTTGTATTTTAGGTTTAAAGTTTGAAAGCTATCTTCACTGAGAAGTTATACCTGCAATATGATGCATCATCTGGGTTTTTGAGTGTGGATTTTAGGTTTTTTTCCCAACAAGGCAATTTTTGGTACCTCGAGTGCTAGAAGCCTTGCTGCTGTTTTTGCAGAGATGCTAGTATTCCCTAAGTATTGCCTTGGATCCTCTAGTATGCAATCAAAATTCTGTTTTCAGACAGCTGTTGACTGTCAAGAAGTCCAGATCATGTGAGCTGTTCGATGCTTGTAGCGGGCATCACTTTATACCTGTCATCTCCACAGAGACGGTGAACAGTTAAGGACAGAAGAAGTTGAATTACCCTTCTGTTTGAGAGCTGCAGCCACTCAAGGGTAGAGTGTTGCACTCATAATGTGCTTGACACTAAATTACCTGTATCTGTCCTTGCTCTACTCAGTAGACTCATGTTTGAAGCCCTGGCTGAAATGATGGTTTAAACATTGTTTCTGAAAAGTAAGAAAAAGCAACGTGCTTACTCTGTCTTTCTGTTTTAGACTGTGGATGAGCAGATCCTGGAGAAACCAGTTGATAAGCAAGATGCGTATAGGATGCTGTCAAGGTGTGTAGTTTTAACTAAGATTCCAAATGTGTATATTAAGCTGTTTTAAAAGGCGCTGTACAGATACCTTGATCTGTATGAAGAACTCAGTGGACACAAATTTTTCAATCATTTTTAAATAGTGTAAGCCCGTTCTGCCACTGAAAGAGTTAGAACTGCTTTTGTTACCCCCAGCTGCTTGCTCTTCCCCCTTAGGAAGCTGATCGGAGACATAAAATGAACTGTTTTGTTTTCACTTGGATTAGTTTTCAGTCGCTTATCACACGCCTGTATGTATGCTTTAGCTGGTACAGGAAGGGGAGATACGGAGAGAAATCATGATGGGAAAGAGAACAGAACCATCATGGAAGTGATTTGAGGCTTGATGGTTAATGTAAAAATATTACATGTACAAGAAAGTACATTGTAATACGTGTTTGTGGACAACTGCTTTAAGTTCTATAGTTTAACTGAGGAAGAAAAAACTACTTCCAACAGTGTTCTCCATGGATGTTGGGCTGGTGGTTTTTTGAGG
>NW_009649320.1:841788-859414 GCF_000708025.1 Charadrius vociferus | reverse complement strand
CTACAAGCTTAGTTTTATTTTGTAGCACTCTCTTCTTTCAAGAAACACCAACTAAATAACTCTAGTCACCTCCTTTCTGAAGGATGAGTTGTGATGAATCCACTAGTTATGCTTCTTTTTTATGGGGGGAATACAGAAGAGGTGCACTGCTTGTTTCACCAGTTTGCATTCGAACTCAGGTGTGTCCTAAAGAGAATACAAGTGGCTTGGGAGCTTATGGAGTTTTGTTCTGTAAGTCTATTTTGGATATTTATTTTTTTTTCCTTGATGACTTAGGTTCAATTTTTGATTCTTTGTGGCATGTTACTAACTTAAAAATAGTTAAAAAAAAAAAAAAAAAAAGTGACAGCAGCCTATGTTATTAGTAGGAGATTCCCAAAGGGGTCTGTCTGGCAAGAGATCTCTCACAACTGTTTTTGCTTGAAATCATGCCAAGTGTGGTTAGTTCAAAAATTGTTTGTTTGTGGCTTGCTTTTTGTTTGTTTTGTTGTTTTTTTTTTAACAAAGCTTAGTCTACTTCTAACATATGCAAATGTTTTAGTGTTTTGGGTTTTTTTAAGGTCAGTAGGTCTATCTCTTAATCATGGATACGAAATGCACTTAAAATTCAGGTTTTTATAGCTCTTCTTAATTTTGTCGTATATGAACAGGAAAATGTAGACAAGATACATATTTGCATATATCCAAGGTGTCAGATTAAAATTTTCTCACTGATTCATCTTGAATTAATTATGACGAATCTTGTGGGTGATAGTAAGAGTGCAGGATGCTTCTGATCACATCGAATTATAGCCTGGCTAATCTCTAGGAGACTACTCCTTAATTAGTCTCTTCAAAGATTCAAGTTCTCATGCTATTTATTATACTTCCATTGCTTACACACGAGATTAATAAATTTAAGCCCCTCGAAATTAATCGGCCACAGTGTGGCGCTGTGGAGCCACTACAAGAGCGAGCACGTGGGTCTGGGGTAGGAGTTCGTATAGGCTCTCTTCGTATATGCTCGCCATCTGTTACTCTGGCTTGCCATGGGGTCCCTGGGGGCCAGTCTGCATGAATACGTAAGCTGTAGTTGCCTATTGCTAGTTTAGTCTAAGTTGCATCACCTAGCTGTTTCTTGCCAGCTTTCAGTGGAGGTGCCTATAACAGTAGTGTTTACACTGATTGGCTTTTTCTTATGCATCTGAAATAGTCACTTCTCCCTATACAGTTATTTACTTATTTACAGTAAATAAACTGATACCATGGGCTCCTTTTCCAAATTGTGGACATCGGTACAAGTGAGATGTTGGAGACTTGAAATGGTGGAATCTCTTGATAGTATTTTTCTTTTCTGCCAATGTCTTTTCACCTATATTGAAATAAAAAAATGTATTTATTTAGGATGCATGTCAGAGCCATCAAATCATGTGTTCATATAAGGGTCTGTGTCTCAGGCTGTCATAACATAATCTTGTAGAACGTCTTTGCGTGTGACAGATTTCATAAAACCTTAATGCATATTTTTTTCCCCTGACAGGTTGAGTGGCAAAGAGCACAGTGTGTTCACAGGAGTGGCTATTATACATTGCCGCAGTAAAGGTACATGTGTAATTTTACTAAAATGCAGTATTTTTGTTAAAACTCAGTATTTTCATAAGAATATATTCTCATAAGGACTTTTACAAGTGAAGAAACGGGATGGTAATTTTTCATATACGGTCTGAATTGGCTTCCTACTCAAGATGAGAATTACTTTATCAATATATCAATTAAAAACTCCCCATAAAAGCCAACCTTCTTACTGTATTCAGTTTTCACACAGGAAGGATGACTTTAGAAATACTGGCGCTGAAAGCTATGAGACTGAAAGACAAGTGTAAATTGTGGGAATATTCTAAATTAAATTCAAGTAAGGAACTACAAACTGGGGGACTGAGCAGAATCTGATCCATATTAACTTTATTCCTGTGTTGTATTTATAGTAGCTGGTGAATACAAGTGGTTGCTTTATGTGCAGTTACTTTGTTTTTCAGTAAATAAGGGGAGATTTAGAGCCCATTTTTAGGCGGTGAGTAAAGTAATGGCTTAATGCCTCAGACTGTTAATTAACTGTAGGGAGCAATACATAAATGTTCTTTATCAGATAATTTATATTGTAAGCAAGTGGTTTTTATGAGGACTGTACCATTAATTAAATTTGAGGAGTGTTTGGTTATGCCAATATTCTTTTAGTTGAACTTTTGCAAGAATAGTTTCGCTGAAATGTCACCGGACGTAGTCTTTCTGTAGACAAATTATTTACAGCTTTTAATCTTTACTGGAATGATTGCTCTTCACTCTTGTAACAGAAATAAACTCAGTGATGCAGTACCCTTACTTATATGCTAGTACAGTAGAAAGAAAGCTGCTGCAAAAAAAATAAAACATGCTATCAAGGGGTTCCTGTGAGCAGTCCAGCAAGAATAATAATGCCTTACATTGTTTACTCCGGGAAGAAAGTAAAAGTGCACACAACTGCAGTACTGATGCTATGATAGCACATCTTATTTGAAGTTTACAAATTTAAGCCACATTGTATTCAGATGGCTAAAAATACCATAAGTCTGCATATTCGCCAAGTGATGCAATCAATGAAAGAAATTTCTAGAATACATTTTTAGTTTTAGGTCATAATTACAGTGCTGCTGTTAAGTACGACATATATGTTACAGATGGAATTTTCATCTTGAGCTGACTGTTTTTTTTGTCAATACTGAAAGATACAGTAATCTGTCTTCATATGCAACAACTTTATTATTTCAGCTGGGTCATTAAATGTTTTTTCAACGCTAACGCTATTAGCAGTTGACTAGTATTCTTATCTTGGCCTGTACTGTGGATCTTTCTTACTCCTCCTCAAGAATTTCCACTTCTATCAGACCAGCGGTAACAGGAGATGGTAACCTTGATTTTTATAGGAAAGAGTAGAGAGAATTCGTAATCTGTAACGTGCACACTCATTTGTGCAAGGCTGTTTCCTTTTGAACATGTTTTGGGAAAGCCTCCATCTGTAATGATACCAGATTCACAGTGTACCATGTGCAACAGGGTCCACATCGAGGTGTGCAGTACTGCATTGTACCTCTGGCCTTCTAGTAACCACTTCTAGATACCAAAGTCTGAAATAATCTTGTTATTTCTTGAGAGATGATACGAAAATTATACTGGTGGTTACTGATGGGACTGTTGGATGCCCGGGTCTGCAGTACATGTGCAGCTGCACATTGACATTCAAGCATTTGTAACAGCTATGTGTTTAACTATGGGGTGGCATTAAGAGTTCTTTGACAACAATCATAAAGTTAGAAGGGTTTTTGTAGCCTTCTTTTTACTTGGTGCTGGATGTGTATGCTGGCAGCCCATAAATAGCTCTGCATTAGCATTGTTAATTTATGAGTGCATCCCACACAGCGAGAGCAACCTGTTAGCCCCAAAACAGGACTGCAGAGGTTGAAAATGCAAGCTTTTACTTATTTGGGGGAGTCATGAGTCTGCTGTCTCTAAAGAGCATTATTAGTCATTTCATATATCTGTGTAGTATCTCAAGTTTTCCCAAGCAAAAACGTCAAATGAATATGAACCAAAATAAAACTGAGATGTTATGGTCTCTAAACTACAGTTTCTGTTTCTGATAAGACCTCTTCCTTTCTGTAGGTAATCAGCTAGAGACAGAAGTCACTGATTTCTATGAAGAGACTAAAGTAAAATTTTCTGACCTGTCTGAAGAGCTCTTATGGGAGTACATTCATAGCGGGGAGCCGATGTAAGTAAGACCCTGAAGCTATCACACAATACTTAAGAATAGGCCATAGGGTACGTTATTAGCCATCAGCATAAAACATTTCGTCCTGTGTTCTGTGAAGTTTTGCGATAAATGATAGCATGGGTGATACAAGGTGGGTATTCTGGTCTTGTCTAGAACTACCACTCCTCCAGGGAAAGTGAGCTACCTTTTTAGTACCCTAACAAATTTGAAAATTGAAAACTGTTGAAATATTCTGGATTAGAACAAGCACTCATGCAATAGACAATTACCTCTCTGTTAACAGAGGCCTTCAGGGAGCTTGGATACCTGAGACAGTGGACTGTTCTCATAAAACAGGTGAATAGAGTGAGTATTGGATAATCAGGGTATCGGAGAAAGAAGCTGGAACTTCGTTTATTTGGTTTATCAAAGTCGCACTGCTCTGATGCAAGAAATGCCGACTCAATTTTCTCTTACTCTTGTGGCCACCTTATATGTGTTCTTATGCCATAATTGTCTCTTAGCTTGTGTGTTTCCTCTACCTTTGCAATATAGTAGTTAGTTACAGACAACATTGATTCCACAGAACAAATAGGATGAGAAAAGAATGCCTTACTACTACTAAGATGAAGTTGACGAGATTGTTTAAAAAAAATAAATATTAAAAAAAAACAAACAACCTTGTTTGGAGACAACAAGGGAATTCTTGTGACTTTATGGAATTTGCATTTCCTTCATGTTTGAAGCTTAGTGAAGGCAAATCAGGCCATAGTTAGCACTATGGACTGTGTAGCTGGTGATCTGAGGTGAACTTTTGGCTCTGACTTCAATTCTGACTGTGTAGCAATATCAGTCATGGTGGTTTTTACAATCATTTGTGCTATAAAGGAATACAGTCATGCTTTACTGGGGAAAGAGAAACCAATGTAGACTTTGGACTTATTTAAGTGCTTATGTGTAAATGAGGCATACTTTCTGAACATGTACGGTTCCCAGCTTATTAAAGAGGCCAAAGCTAAATTGGATTATGCAGAAAATAATCTTTTAGCAAGAATACCGTTTGTAACAGAAATTCCTAGTTAGGTTTTTGGAAGGTGATCTTTAGTATGCAGCTGATCAGAAAGTTGTAATTTGAAAGAGAAATGACCATGGATTTTTAGAAGGCATGTCTGGTTCAAAAATATTTTGGAATATTCTCATTATTTCTTCTAGAATAAAATATGCTTTAGCAGTGTTGTGCTGCAGCTAAATGGCTTATGAGCAGCAGTGGCTAATTCTGTTTCCTCTGCTAAACAGAGTGTGTGACAGCAAGGGTTTTCCAGGGACGCAAGGTTCAGAGAATGTATTTCAGTAGTGTCTGGAGCAGAAGACAGTCAATCTTTATTCATATAATTGAGAGGATCGGAAGCATTTGCTCTGGCCTTGGGAAGGAACTATTAAATATAGTGTCCTATAAATTTTGCAAAACATTAAGGAGAAGTTTCTCATGGGGGTTTTTTGTTTGGTTGGCTTTTTTGACTCCTCCTCCATGGACACCCATACTGGTTACATGTTTGTATACATACAGGTTTTTTTAAACACTATTGCAGTTCAACTGACCATTTGTTTATTTTTTTAATGGCTACTTAATTTTGTGAAGTCATACAAGACTTAATGATCACATGAAAAATTAAAAGAAAATTGACTCTTTTTGCTGTTGAGGATTGGATTGAGTTCTTTTTATAGCAAGGACAAAGTTGGCATGTATTATTTTAAAAGTCAGTCACTGGTGGCATGGGGACTAATTCTAAAAGTATATAGATGGCTTATAGTATGTAAGGGAGGAGTGAAAAGCACTATCTCACGGTAGATTGGGATGAGGCTATAAAAAACCCTCAAAAACTTTGGCTGCAGAAAGATGGCCTTTCGCTTTCTGTTTATTCCTGTTCCTCTTCCCAACCAAAGCTTTTCTGACTGCTGGCAGGGTCTTTCTCTTCCTTTCTGGCCATCTGTAGAAAGAGAGCTGGACCACAGTAATCCTAACTGTTTTGGGCTTGTGCAATGAGTAGCCTTAGTTTCTGCCTGCCTCTTTGACCCAGCTTTTTATTTTGTAACCTTTCCCTTGTGAACAACTTCCTCTGTCTCTGCTCACAACTTCCAGTCTGAAGATCCTATGTGGTTTTCGGTAGCTCTGTTCTGAATGGTGGCAATGAAACCAGATAACCCTACTGCACTCTGGGAAAGAGGTGATTACAGATGCTGTACAATTTCAGACTTAACTGTGAAGTAATAACATGTAGAATGTAAATGTCTTTCTTCCCTTGTATGATTTCTCCTAAGAGTTATTTCCTTCAAAGCTACAGCAAAAGTATCTTTTAGATTTTGTGAATAATTACAGTCTCACAGCACAAATTAGCTCAGGGATAGTTTGAGGTTATCAGTTTTTAAAGCATAAAAGCAAAAATCATCCAGGTGCAGGATTACAGAGGTAAGGGGAGCTGTACTGTTCTTATACTAGAACTAACTTTGAATCTTGTTTTTTAGTTTATCCTGTTGCTATAGTTGACTCCTCTGTATGAAATAGTTGTTCTACGTTCACCAGAACTTACTAGCAAATCTTGTTCTTGTACCTGCCTATCTCCGTTCTTTTCCAAGTTCCTTTGCAACTGGAAACGCATATCTAACTGGTTCCATCATGTTTGTATGCTGACCAGGCATCTAGCTGTTGCTTTTCCCAAGAGATAGGTGACCAAATTCTGCTTCTCCTTACCTCTTTCGTGCGAGTAGTTTTTGTCTCTCTGTTCTACAAAACCACTAACTTCATATTTAAAGGAACTGAAGGTGGGAATTGTCTAATATGTAGATATGTGAAGATAACTAAGCTTGGGTTATACTAACTAATAGTTGACAGAGATGCAAAAATTAGTGTACAGCTTCTAATGCAGTTTAAATGTTTGTTTCAGTAAAGATAAATGTGATGTCCCTGTATCTTTCAGACTATTAGTGAAGCCCAGTCACTAGCTCAGATGGACTTTGTCTAATGTGGCTGAAATTTGTCTGTATTTCTACTCATGCAACTGTATGGGCCAAGACATATCTATAGCAATCATACATATGTTCTTGCCTTTGGAAACCTATCTAAAACCCAATCAAGCAGCTCCTTTCATTTGTAGGAGCAGTAGAGCTTGTTAGTGCAACAGTGATTTATTTGATTATTAGCTCTGTGTTGGACAATTCAGATACTTTATACATGGATATACTATTTTGTGGCCTGACTAAAGTTCTAAAGCTAGTAAAGGAGATGTGTTTTAATGTGGCATTTTCAAGTTACCTCTGTTTTGTGTTTGTTTTAAAAATCAGTTGCATACATTCCTCCTGTTTTGTGTGCAGGTTTATTTCTTTGTTGGCTTTTTTTGTTTGTTTTAAGTCAGTGGATGTTGCACTAACCCCTACAACAGTCAGTTACTTAAAAATGTTTCGGTTGCAGCAGTGGTCTTTTTGTTTGTCAAAAGGTCTTTGAAGCGAGTTATATTTTTTTTTTATAATTATTATAATGCAAATTAACTGATGCTGTGCATACCTTAAAGTTAGTGATATGCTAATAAAAGTATCTAGTTACAAAAGCCAGTCAGATTAGCCAGAGCTAGTTATGAGAGCTTTGTAAATACTGAGATGTTCTGGGTTTTAGGATGGAAGGCACTTGTTGAAAAATCAATGGAACTGTTACTAACTATATAGCCTCATGCTTTTGGACTAGAGGCTATAGCTGTAGTAGAGAATCCTACTCAGGATCCAATGCCAGAATGTGAAGTTCTGTATGAAGATACAGGTTGTGTCTAAGTGTGTTAATGTCCTTGCTGGCAATACGATACCACTTCTTTTGATGGTCACAATGGTTTTTGCTTCCCTGTCAGCATATACCAGAATGACTTCATCCTACAGGACTGCTACTTCATTTAAAAACGAAATCACTTTTTAGTCATTAGAATATTCCTAATTTAGATGATATAAGTCTTAAGTATGTTATAAACGAAGGAATAACATAATGACAAAGCTATACAGCGGTGCTTAAAATGCAAGATTAAAGGAAAAGCCCGGTTCCCTAGTTTATAGAAACTCAAAAATCCCATTTGCTGGCATACTGATTCCTGTGTTTCTCTTAAGAGACTATGGGAAAGGGAATCCAGAAAAAAGTTCTAAAAATCTAAAGGGCTGGTTCTGATCAAATCTAGGATGAAAAATCTACAATCTTCTTTGTGTAGTAACCTTCTTTCATAAGTAGTTTGGGTAATTCCATACTATCTGAAGTTAATAGATCTGAGACTGACTGACCTTTGGTTTCAAAGTGTGCTGACTGGAGTTTTCTGATTTGGCGTTATCATGTAGTAAGCATACTTCTAACTGCCTTGTTTCTTAAATGTAAACAGTAAAATTGTTGGACAGCTTATCTGCCTGTATGCATTTCCATTCCACACAGTGGAATCTGCATAATTACACCTAACGAGAAATTAGATTTCCAAGGTTACTTTCTGTGAAAGTACATTCCTGTGCCAAATTACTAGTATTACCATGACATCTAAGAGCACAGTGTTGTGAACCATAACTCCGCTCACATCTCAGAGGATTACACAAGAATTGAATAGGGTTGAATGGGATAGTAGTGGATTTTATATTTGATTATGTTGCTCCTCTGCAACAAAGTCCTATCTTCCTGATGCTCATTTTATATATTCCTATGACTGGGATACGCAAGACGTGTACTACAGTCATTTGAGTTCTAAGATTTCTTCATTGTGAGCTCCTTTTGGAGCCAATGTGTTCCTAAAGGCTGTTCAGCCTCTTGTGGAATAGAGCTAGGGTCAGTATGCAGCTGGGTGACCCAGTGGCAATGTTGGTCTCAGTGACGCTTGCTTTGGCAGCCAGGACTGGGAGAACGCTGGGTAACCTATGGCAACGCAATCTCGCTGCAGTCAGCTGAGGTACCTCCTGCTTAGGTGACTATGGCCCTTGGACCGTCTCAAGCATAAAGACTTTATGCTGCTCACCCTTAGTAGAAATACTGATCCTCGTATTTATCTTGTGATTTATAAATTGAAGCATTGAGCCTAGCTAGTAGATTTAATCCACCTCTAACTTGAGTACACTAGTCTTTATTTCAGACTCTGCAGTACTTGTGGATTTTTTGTGTTCTGTGCTACCTTTACTCTTAATCTTATTTACATATGTGTTGTTTCTGCACTCTCTCTCCCAGGGACAAGGCTGGTGGATATGGAATCCAGGCCCTCGGTGGAATGTTAGTTGAGTATGTCCACGGAGACTTCTTGAATGTGGTGGGATTTCCTCTGAATCACTTCTGCAAAAAGCTAGCAGAATTGTACTATCCACCCCCTAAACATAATGTACAACATAAAAAGTATGACTCTATCCCTTCCGTGGACACTTTTGAGAACCTAAGTGATGGAGAAAGTGAATCTTCAAATTTCACAGAGCACAAAGGTGCTAGTAAGTTGGACAGCAGTGGGACGTATTCCTCAGGAGCTATTTACAATTCTGAAAACAGTTCTAACGTCAGAACTGGTTTTGCGGTACCTTTGGAAAATCAGAATGGAGTGTCGAAAAGTGCAGCAAAACTTCCACCTAAAATTCTAGACCTGATGGATGGTTTTAGAGCTTCAAAGGTAAGGGAAAAAATAAAACTACTCATTGCAGTGCTGACTGATATGATTCTTTCATTGGACTTCAGTGTACAGCAGGTATTGTGAAATACTTGAGATGGAGTAAGAATGTATTCATTATTAGAATAAAAGGACCACTGATGTACCAGAGAATCTAAGATAGCTGAAACTTCTGGTGCAGTGCAAACACTGTGGTTTTGGTATTTGCTTTTATCTGTTCTATGAAATTTCAGTTACACATTTGATAAAATTTTTGTCTCTTGAGAGGGGGGAAAAAAAAAGGTCCTCAGAATTTTTTTGTCCTTGCATGATTGACCTTGGTTATGAACGGTGCAATTGTGCTTCCAGGATGTCTGGAAAGAGTACCCTCTTCCCTCCCAGATGCGCCTTTTGTCATCTTGTCTAATTAAATGCAGTTTATGCAAGATCATTATTTAACTTCCATTGGCTACATCAATGATTCAGGCTCTGGTGTAATTAGGAGGCTTCAGAATAACAGTATGTTCAGAAGTGGAACTCCACCAAGTAAAGCGGAATGTTGTAGGGAAACTTCAAAATGCTTTTAAGAAATTTCTCATTAATTGATTTTTTTAATTTCTTTTTTTTTACTAGTTTACAAGAGACAATCAAGGAGGAAGTTACCTTTATATACTCAGCAAAGAAAGCAATTAATACGGTTAACTTATCTGACTTAAAACTGTGACAAGAATTGTGTATGTTATATTTCCTTTCTGACTTTTAATGCTGAGTGTTAGGATTCTGTGGAAGATCTTAATTTTCTTACTCCCTATTAAGGAAATTACTTTTTTTTTATACCCCGTTTCATGTTCCAGGTATGCTTATCTGATAATCTCCATGCAGTATCTGATGGAGGCATAACAGCTTACGAACAGAAGGTCACATGCTCTCTGTAGCAGCCAAGTGTGATGAGAAATGAGTAGCCGGACATTTTAAGGGCTGCCAAGTTTTCTACTCGCAGCTGCAGTGTAGTGAAGAAGGTGAAGCAGAAATGAACACCAATCATTCTAACAGATCACTGATCTCCAAGTCATTCATATTTTAGGATGAGGTGAAAAAACTGCTAAAGTGGCAGTGAAATGACAAACCTGGAGCTAAAGATACAACAAATCTGAGGGGGGATGGAAGGAAACGTGCAAGACAATGGACAATGGTTTTGCTGAAACAGCAGAAAGTGTACTCAGATCTGAAGGAAAACCATAGTGTGGTGACTGTAGATCTGTGGGCGTGCTGCTTGCAGGCATGCAAATCAGTATTGGGAGATTTGAAATAAAACAGCCTCGAGACTGCTGTTTGTGAACTTCCTTGTGTATCCTTAGGAAGCGAGTTTTGATGTACATGAAGGGGTGAAATGATGCTTAGCATTTCTTCAATTTAAGTAAAAAATAAAATGAAATTGGAGAATCATCAGCATTTTGTTGCACATTATGTACACTGTTTACAGTAATGTGATGCCGAACTTGGTTTTGTGCAGTCAAAGATGGTGGAGGCTGTAGATAGAAGGAGAAGCTTTCCTTTCCCACTAAACCAGTGTAAAGTCATAGTATGAAGTGCTGAGTTTCATGTTGAACTAGTGGGAAGTTTTTTTTTCTCAGGGTTTGGATCTTTGTAAAATTAATTACCTGTTGGAATGAATGCTTCCTGTGATCTGACAAAGCTCATCATCTCTCCACTCATAGAACAGGGATAAAGGCACAAAAGCATTTAGTTTCACAAAAGCTCTCAAGTTCTATTTCATTTTGATCCTTGAGTGTTGTTTCAAGGACTTCATAAAGCAGAGTGAAGTCTGCAGATGGAGATGTTGCTGCCCGTTTTACTCTGAACAGCTGCTGTTGCAGAACAGGAGGGGATTGAGGTTAATTAAATCATACTTTCTCAAACTTCATATGTTCTTAATTTGCATACTCTGATCCATACTCAGAGCTTTGGGGTTTTGTCATCTTTGAAATTTTTCTTTCTCCCTCTCTTCCCCCTTCCCCTCCCCTCCCCAAAATGGGAATTACAGAATGCTAGAAAGAGTGATTTGGATCAGCCAAGCTTTTGACCTTGTCTTCTCACCTTCTCTTTTCTGTTTTTATAGTTTCCAGGTGGTATCAGTCCAAGGATTTTGCAGGACTTGGAAGCAAAATGGTTGTACACTAGATGCAATTGGCTCAGTATTGTGAAAGCCTGGATTATAATAAATTCCAGCTATACATTCTTATTAGAATAACAGAGGAAATTATAAAGTGAGGATGAAGATGATAAAATATATAGGCACACAGTAGCAGACCTTCCTCAAAGTTAATCTCTTTTTCTCCACTTGATTTTTATTAAACAGAATATCAATCCTTTTTTTTTTTTTTCCCCTTGACTGCCTTTGATGTTTACAATAAAATATTTCAGTTGGAAGGGACCTACAATGACCATCTAGTCCAACTACCTGAGTTGCCTGCAGTTGCAAAGAAGTGGAGTCTGTGATTGCTTTATGTGCTTTCACTTTTGTGCTCTGCACAAGTTCCTTGGTTTTAGGTGTTTTAACTGTTTCAGAATACTGAAACTGCAGAATTTCAAATTAATTTCAAATGGAGAGGTAGATATCATCACATAACATTAACTTTCCTCTCTGATTTGGTTAACATATCTCTACAAGTTCAGTTCAGTTTTTCAGCTTACACAGCTATGTTGCCCATGGTTTTTTCTTCACCATCAGGCAGTAGCTGTTCTTTCGTCCTCATTTGATACATACATGTCCTGTTAAGGTGTGCATTTAGTGTAGTTGTGCTCTGAAGTTTTTTGTGGTGTTTTTTTTTTTTTCCTTACTTTTTATTAAACAAAAGCCAATATTATAGCATCTGAAGCTGTTACATTGCCTTAGTGGAGCTTTCCAGTTCCTTACGTTTTGGGTAAATCAAATTTAATTTGGTCTTTTGGCATTGGTTCAGATACTCAAGAATGTTTGGCCATGTGGAACAAGCTCATAGATGGAGATATGCTAAATATCTGAATAAAGAGGTGGTCTTCATACAAAATCTGTAGTCTGCATTCCAGAATATTTTGAGTTCTATTCTCTCCCAAACACCTCTGTTCAAAATTCTGTTACTTGGCTGAGAAAATGAAACCCTCTGAGAGGGAAAGGAAATGTATCGGGGGTTGGACTAGATGATGTCCAGAGGTCCCTTCCAACCCTGACCATTCTGTGATTCTGTATCATAGCAATTTTTGAGTTTTGTGAAACTGTTACACTTGTTGAAGAACAGTAGTTGTGTAGAATAATTCCAGGAAAAAGGTATAGTTCTTTTGTTTCTTGATTGCAGTCTTTTAAAGACAGCACGTTAACAATTTTTTTCCTACGTGTAGGCTCTGTTTGTAGCCTCTAAGCTGAAGATATTTGACCATCTAAAAGATAAAGGTCCACTGAAGGCTGCGGATATTGCAAATGAGGTTGGAGCCTCTGTGTGTGGAACAGAAAGACTCCTTGATGCATGTGCTGCTCTTGGATTACTGGAGAAAACACCACAAGGTGACTAATTTCTCCTTCCCAGCTCCATGTAGTACTGAATGACATGCAGGACTGGAAGAAATGCTTTGAAGGTCACAGGGTCTGACTTGATATTGTGGGTAACTTGGATTTGGGGGAAAGGGGAATGGATCATTGCTTCTTTGCTTTTATTATTAGTAGCTGGCATTGCTTCATTTGGGGGCAGGCTTTACCTATATAACACATTCGGGTCTCTGAGGAATCCTTAAATTGCCTTTGCTGTCTGGACATAGAAAAGATGAAATTTCTAAGAAAAAGTTACATGGGCAGTCCCAGGGAGCAGTGTAATAGCTCAGATGTATCATTAGCACTTGGGTCACAACACCCCCATGCAACCCCAGTCTTGGGGAAGAGTGGCTGGAAAGCTGCTCGGTGGAAAAGGACCTGGGGGTCTTGGTCAGCAGCCAGCTGAATATGAGCCAGCAGTGTGCCCAGGTGGCCAAGAAGGCGAATAGCATCCTGGCCTGTATCAGGACTAGTGTGGCCAGCAGGACTAGGGAAGCGATCGTTCCCCTGTACTCAGCACTGGTGAGGCTGCACCTCAAATACTGTGTTCAGTTTTGGGCCCCTCACTACAGGGAAGTCATAGAGGTGCTGGAGTATTATCAAAGAAGGGCAACGAAGCTGGTGAAGGGTCTAGAGAACAAGTTTTATGAGGAGCCGCTGAGGGAACTGTGGTTGTTTAGTCTGGGGAAAAGGAGTCTCAGGGGAGACCTTATCGCTCTCTATACCTACCTGAAAGGAGGTTGTAGCGAGGTGGGGGTCAGTTTCTTCTCCCAAGTAACAAGAGATAGGATGAGAGGAAATGGCCTCAAGTCGTGCCAGGGGAGGTTTAGATTGGATATTAGCAAAAATTTCTGTACCAAAGGGGTCATCAAGCATTGGAACAGGCTGCCCAGGGAGGTGGTTGAGTCCCCATTCCTGGAGATACTTAAGACATGTAGATGTGGTGATGAGGGACATGGTTTAGTGGTGGACTTGGTAGTGTTAAGTTAATGGTTGGACTCAATGATCTTAAAGGTCTTTTCCAACCTAAATGACTCTGATTCTATCTAAAATAAGGACCAAATTCCATTCCCTGTTGCAGCAATGCAAAGTTACAATCTTTAGCGGAGAATCAGGATTTTAACGAGGAGAGCTCTGGAATGCATCCCTCTTCATGGACAGCAGCTTAAATTTTAGTGCCTCTAACTGGAACAGTGCTTGAAGGTGTATGTAGGTGAGGAAGTCAGTATTAGGATTAACTTCTTCAATCTGCACTATGTAGTTATAAGTTTCCATATACATCATTTACATCATAAGACCTGAAATGGTCAAGTGCCAAGAAAAGGAAATAAAGGATGCTTTCTACTCTGTTAGAGGACAAGACCAAGGAGAAAGCCCTAAAGGCAAAACATACTGGAGAAAGCTTGAATTTAAGAGAAGGAGAAACCATAATCTAAAGAAAAATGCAGTAAAGAATGAAGAACTTCTAATAGTCTCCCTTGAATATCAGGTGTATAACTGAGGTACTCTGGTTTAAAAACAAAAATAAAAAAATCAGTGCCTATCTATATCTACCAGCATCTAACTTCTTTTTATAAACAAAGTACCTGCTTCTTTAAGAATGAGAAGACCTTCAGAATTATTTCACAGAAATCTTTGCACAAAAAATAAAATGATCCTAAGATCAGGATTTGCTAGCTATTTAACAGCTATTCAGGAAAACATGCCTCTAGATTCTAAATGACAGTTGTAAGTACTGAAACAAAGCTGGTTACAATTGTTTTCTTCCCATAAGGTTATAGTAATACAGATTCAGCAAATACCTACCTGACCTCAGATGGTGAATACTCGCTTCATGGCTACATTATCCACTCTAATGACCACCTTTGGCCTCTCTTCACAAACTTGGAGTCTGCTGTCAAAGAAGGGAGCAGGCAGAACCATCGAGCCTTTGGAAAGAAAGCAGAGGATTTATTTAAGGTAATAGAAACTCTTATTAGTATCAAAACTTGCTGTTAGTATCAAAACTTGCTCTGAGGAGTCCAGAATTGATCTAGGGGCAAATGGAGACAAAGCTGTCACAGAAAGTTGGTCAGTCTCAGAAATTGTAGAAAAACAATGCAACTTGCTAGTCTCAGACTTCTGTTCCCTTCAACTTTAGGTTCTGAAGTGCTGGAGCAATCACAGAATATACTGGGAAATCTGAGTGCTGATGAAAATTCTGTGGCTAAAGTGTTGTCCATCCAGCTAACACACTCCCAAAACAACCTCTGGGCCTATTTAATTTACATTTATGTGGCCTTTTTATAACACTGGGTAGTACCTTATCACACGTGCTTCTTCCATACTGGATGCCAATCACTTGGTACTGATGTACATCCAGTTCAATCTGTGCTGACTGTAATCAAAGCTGTTTTCAAAGTTGCTTTGTGCTGATGCAGCGGAGAAGAGATCCAGTCTCTTTTATGAAGGCTTGTAGTTTTGTATATGCTTCAAGCTGGTATATATTGCTAATAAGAATTGTAATCCTTTCTTCCATCTGTTTCCATCTCTGTAGCATTCCTTTTCCAAGGGTAGCCCAGGTGGATATGTTCAGACTGGAAAGTCACTTAGGGTTATAAGTATCCTAACTTTTCAATTATCCACCTGTGAAGCAAGTTGGGGGACTTATTTGTGCCTGTTTAAGGAGAGGGCTAGTAGAGTGAGCAGGAGAATACGCTAGGACTTCATCTCTGACAGCAGTGCTGGCTTGAAGTGTACTTCAGACTACATCCTGTTGTTCTTAATTTGTACTTCTAGATGCTGATGAAGCCAGTCTCCTAAAGGAGATGTCTACATCCTTCATATACAGCTGATGGAAGGAAATAAGGGGTTTTGGAGACTTAAGAAGGTCCTCTTACCTTAATGTTAGTACCTAGATTACTGGTGGACAGAACCTCCTTTAGGAATCCTTCAAAGGCTATTTTAAATGGAGTTTAGATACTTTGCTTTTAGGATAGCTGCTGCAGTAGATGCTTAAATTTATGTGCGAGTAAAGTGTTTTAATGGAGGTGAACTGGATCTCATCCTTTGTTAAACATCTGGATTACCAACTTGAGTTTGCTTGGGTGATGCTCGTGGCAGGAGGCACCACCAGTTCAGGCCTGGGCTCCATATGCATACAGGATAGTATGTCCAAGCAGAATATATGGGCTGCCTATGGCGCTATGCATACCTCAGCCTGGAGATACTTCCACTTCATAGTAGCTGTAAGGCTGTAAATAACTGATGAAATCTGTATGAAAGTGAGCCATAAGGGGATTCATGCTTATGTACCATTTCAAAGGTAGAGGCATGAGGTTGTGGTACTGAATGCTTGCTTCTCATCTCATCAAAAAACCCAGAATGAGCTTTTATGCTTCTGGTTTAAGTTACAGTCCAATCATCTAGTTATTTTCCCATCATGGGAGAATAAATGTCAGAATTAAACGAAAGCAATTTGTGAGTATATCAAGAAGAAGAAGGAATGCTTCAGGAGACTAAAAGAAAAAACTCAATCTGTCCTTTCAAACAGTTTAAAGTCTGGAGACATTTTGCTGTGGAGCAAATGTGTTAGTAAATGTTTATCAAAGGCACAGTATTTCCTTAAAAAGCACTTTTCAGATTATCCCTTCTTCCTGCTATGCTGCCCCAGCTTCAGTGGGCAGAAGAGTTGAATTTAACAGCCCTTGGGACATCACCAAGACCAGGTTCAAACCAAGCCAGTGTATGTCCTTTGGGACGCACTGCAAAAGATGTGTGATCAAAATTTTCAAGAGGAAGCAAAAATCTGCTTATCATTACAGTGAAACAGCAAAGGGTTTGGATCTTTTAATTTTAGAATTCTGACGCTCGTGGTGCGTACCTACTGCCTTGGTCGTACATAGTTTTAGTTAAGTAATGAAAATACACTTCAGTTACTGTGCTTTTTTGCCTTCTTAGGACTATTATCACAGCCAGGAGGTGAAGCAACGTTTTATGGCTGCCATGCACAGCATTGCCCACCTGACAGCAAGAGACGTGGCTACAGCATTTGATCTTTCACAGTTTAAATACGCTTGTGATTTAGGAGGTATTACCTGTAATTGAACTGGTATACATATTAAAGGGAAAAACTTGATTTCAGTTCCATATTTTACTTAAAACTTATGTATGTTTTTATACTGGAACTGCAGTAATACTGTCTACTGTTGTTTTTCTGGTATTGTAATGTCAGAATAAAAGGCCTGAGTGCAGTTAACTGACAGTAGTGTTACTTAATGGTATTTAAGTAGTTTCAGATCAGTGAACGTCACAATCAGTTATATACTCACATATAGTTCAGCACAGAAAACAAGATGGTTTGTGGCTCAGCTGATAGAGCTCAGCCCAACATTGTGTTTTCAGCTGTGCTGTTGCTGTCCTTTGGCATGTCTAAGATTTTCAAAAGTAATGAAGGATTTGTATTGGGGTGTCAAACTTGAAACACTGCATTGCTAGAACAAAAAGGCTGGAGTCTTCTAGAATGGATTTAAGTGTTTTGTGTGTTGTTTTAATTATTAATATCTAAGATGACCACCAAAATGGTGGAAGCCAATGATACACCTGAAGAAACTCTTCTTGTTAGTGTCCTTTTTTACCCTGTGCTAGGAGTGGGAGAGAGGGAGTTTTATTACTTAGGGAAAG
>NW_009649320.1:829826-841518 GCF_000708025.1 Charadrius vociferus | reverse complement strand
AGATCCACTGAAGGAAGAACACTTTACTTAGTGCCTGGGGAGGTGGACAGCATGTCGGAGGAATTAACACAGTACTGGTGCAACCTTTGCCATTTGTGCAGAGACTGCAAGACTTTACCATCCCTATCCTTCACCATGCTGGAGAGTGTCACGCTTCAGGTATCAGTGCTTTGTGAATGGTAAATGGCTGTAGTGTTTTTCATCCACAAATGACATGTCCTTGCCCTTAATGTTTTTCTGGCTGCCAAAAACCCTGAAGCACTGGTATCAAAGGTCATATTAGCAGTTCTGTGACAGTAAGGAATAACGCCTCCATTCCCCAGACTTTAAAGCATTGCTCTATCCACCAGGAAGTGCTGTTGCCCATGTTAACTGTGGAACTGTCTGTCTACTTCTAATTCTGATTTGAGGCCTCTATCTTAATGTTAATATACAGCCTTGTCTTTAAAAATGTCTGCAAATGCTGCGAGAAAAGACTTGATTTAGCTTTTTTTTTTTTTAAACTTTCAACAGGTTGCACTGGAGCTCTGGCTCATGAATTAGTACAAATATACCCAAATCTCAAGGTCACAGTATTTGACCTTCCAGAAGTCATTGCAAACACCTCTTACTTTCAGCCTTCAGGACAACACACAGCTCCAGTGACATTTGTATCAGGTAAATGTAACACGTGATCTTTTGTCTTATTTATCCTGGAGCACAGAGCAGGCTCTTTTCTGCAGAAAATGGTGTGCTATCCTGCTCCAACCCCAAACGCGTGTCTTAGTACAAGGCAATGTAGGCTCACCCATGCTAAATGGGGACATTGTATTTCTCAAGCCTGTGGGGATAAAAACAAACTGGCTATGATTGGAGAATGTGGATAAATAAGTATGAATTAGTCAATTTTGGGTACCACTGGGAGTAGAGGCTGCATGTTCTTTTCTCAGGCTTTTCTTATCTAGGTATTATATGTTACAGAATTCTTACCTGTGATCTGCTCTGCTCTTTAACTACACTTCCCTTATCTGCAAATCAGTGCATCCCTATACCTGTTCATTCTTGTTTCTCTCTGCTGAAGCTCCTACTTCCTCCACAATAATTTCATGTCGTTTTGTAGGAATGTACTCTGTGGTTTCTGTAGGAATGTACTAACTCTGCTTCCCAACAGGTGACTTCTTCAAGGATAATCTTCCAGAAGCAGATCTTTATATTCTTTCACGTATTCTTCATGACTGGCCTGATGAAAAAGTACATGTGCTGTTAAGCAAGATATCAGCTGTTTGCAAACCAGGTAAGTTTTTTCACCTTGGGGGCTTAAAGGTGCATGTTAATGCATAAACATAATGTGTAATAATAAGAAGCTCATATTACAAAAAAATGTATTTTTCTGTCTGATGCTAGTAGCCTTTGCTTGAATGTCTATGCTTGCATTATGGTAACACCTACTAAGAAAAAAAAGAAAAGGAAACAAAGCTGCTAATAAAGCTTTATAAAATAAGCCCTTACTATAGTTGCAGGCTTCACGTACCACCGCGTCATCTCCCCCATCTCTGCCATGCCCAGTCTTTCTTACTGAGCCCTGTATCATCAAATACCTAAGCATGTCCTTATGTCTATACAGACAACTAGTCTAACTGAAGTTCCTTCAGGTTAATCAAGAAGCAGCAGTTTGTTTTGCTAGCTCAGTGGTGCCAGAATATGATAAATTGGAGTTCAGCACTACTTTATGCACAGATTTCTTGAGAAATATGTAGCCTCTTCTGCTTTCTTCTACATTTGGACAGTGTAAAAGAAGAAAAGCCTGACTGCTAAGATCCACTGATTCCTTAATCCAACAGGATTAACTGTTGCTATGGAGTTTGTTTCATATGAGAGCATTCAAAATGAGGTCTAGGCCATAAAGCATGATCCTGTTTGTAAATTATGAAAGAAAAATATGGGTGACTGTCTCAATCTTCTTATGTGAAAGCTGGGGCATTGCAGATGCTTGGAAGAGTTGCTTGGTTCAAATGGAAACAAGACTGAGTTTAAGAGCATAGTCAGGAAGGGATCTGAACTTCACTGAAGTGGAGACAGTGCTCTAAACTCCCCCTTCCTGTTAACAAATAATGGTTGCTTCCAGGAAGAGATTGCTGAAGGTAAATTTCCATCTCTGATTTCCACTGAAGACCATTAGAACACTAGTTAGAGGGATGTCTCTGAACAAAACACTGAAAACTTGAAGCTAGAAATGCTTTACTGAACTGCTTTTGGTTGTTTTGGAAATGCAGGAAGTGCCTTGCTAGTGGCAGAAATTGTGCTTGACGAACAGAAGACGCACCCTCCTAGAGCTGTACTGCAGTCCCTCAGTATGACTGAAGGCAAGCAGAGAAGCGGCTCAGAATATAAACAGCTACTGGAGAAATATGGATTCACAAATGTACAAATTAAGATCACAGGAAACTTATTAGATGCTGTTTTGGGCTTCAGGAAGGATCTTCCACTGTAGTGTGCTCAGAAGCAAACGGGGATGCTGAGTTTTTTACAACACTTGTGCGATATACCCATCATCGACCAGCACATATTGTCAGTTTAGGATCATTTTGACCCTTTATCTCTGAAGCATAGTTGTTACAGGCCTTGTATAAAAGTTGGACTTGTGTAAAAGTTGGACTGCAGCTTCTGGAGGAGTGAGTTCTATGCATTTAAAAAGTGTCTGGGGCAGGCCAAAACTCCTATTAAACACCTTTATAAACTCGTATTAAACACCTTTATGTCCAGTTCTTTTGGCTAGTTTGCAGACGATATTAAGCTTAGACTTGACATAGCTGTATAGCATGGCAAGTTAAAACTACAAGCTTTTATGAACCTCATTAATACCTTATTTTTCTTGGACCTTAAAATTAAAGAGAATTCTCTCCCTGTGGTGTATTCAGTGGTTACTGCTCATTTTTTATCAGAAATGAAAAAATAAAAATGAATACTGCACCACCTGTATGAATTTGGGGATGCTTTTCACTTTTCTGTCAGGCTTAACTCAAAAACATCTCAAGGATACCCTTTTTTAAGCACTCTTCCCGCAGGCAAAAGTGAAAATAGGACAAAGGTCAAGCATGTTCCTACAGCAGCTATGTCACAGAGAAACTTCAGCAGCCTCTGACCTCCAGCTACAGTATGTACCCACACAGGCTGCAGTTGAGAGCTGTTCCCGTGAGTTCCGGGTTTTTCTGAATATGATTAGATGGCCATATATGCCTTCTGTCTCATTCCTTGAGATGAGTTTTAGGATTTATGTATAAATTCTCTTAGGAAAATTAAAAGCAGAAGTTTCTTCATGTTCCAGTCTTTAATTAGAGAAGTACTGTATCCCATCTCTTCAAGTAATTTGTCACTGATATTACCTCTCCTAATGTTTTGGGGTTTTTTTTGCCCTGATACTTCATTGATATTTTTTTTTCTATTTAAAGTATACTTTGTAGCGGAAGCCTTTCTGGAGATTAAAGTTGTACTTTCAAACTGGCTTTCTTCTCTATCAGTTGTGAGTTTCTTGCCTGCCACAATTCTACAGCAATAACCCCAGTAAACCAGTGTGAAGGAGATCGTGCCTATGCCGAATCACCAACCTCAGCAAATTAAAGCAAGTTGATAAGCAAGGTCAAGAGTTGGATCTGCCTGGTAGACTCTGGTTTATGTTACTTAATCAGAAGTTACTTTGCTCTTTGAGCACTGAGTAAAGCAAAAGTGCCACATTGATTCAATTCATCATGAGAAACATGGTTACTACAGAGCACTTCAGCTGTACAAAGTCAGGGAAATGTCAGACTTTTACCACATTGGGGTTCTTAATTCTTAGCAGAGGTTTTTATGAATGGAAATTTGACTGATCTCATCTGTACAGACATTTAAAGAGGCAAGGCAAAATATTCAACAACTGAATAAATTTAAAATAAGTTTCTTTTCCATATTGACAGGTTTGTATTTTGAGAGAGGCTCATTCCAGCAATCGGACATTTCTCAACTCATAGTTATTCATAAAGTTCATCATGCTGTTCTTTAAGATGCTAATAAGCTGTTTGAGTGAGAAAATTTCAATCCTAAAGTTGGCACTGCTGTAACTGTCACAGACTTTAAAACTGTGCCTCTAAGTACTATGTATCTGACTGTAAAATTTGAATAGAATGTGCTTGGTTACCGCATGACCTCAGTGTACTCTGTGATTAAAGCACAACACGCTATACACACTGAGCATTAGTTCCCTAGGCATGGTGTCTGTGGTAATGCACCGCAGCTTTGCACTCTCAGGGTAATTAAGCATTGGAGCAGGTTGCCCAGAGAGGTTGTGGAATCTCTGTCCTTGGAGGTTTCAGGATCTGAGAACAAAGCCGTGGGCAAGCTGAGCTGACTGTAGCGCTGCCCCGCTTCAAGCAGGAGGTTGGACTAGAGATCTCCTGTGGTCCATTTCAGCCTAAACTGTTCTATAATCACTTGAGAAATTATGAATTTGTCTTCTTTCATTAATGTCCAAATTAAGTTTTGCAGTTGCTCTGGAGAAAGCTGGTGTCTTTTGCTGCCTGATAGAAGGGGTGGATTTAATGGTGTTACACTGAAAAGACTTCCTAAGCAGTAGGCATAACTGAGGAAAATTTGGGCCTGTTCGCTAACCAAGCCATGAAGAGTGAGGGGGCTAAGTTTTGAAATCCAAATGAACTTCTGCCAATAAAGCCTGTAGGTTTTATGCTCCTTGGGAAGTGACGTTCAGCTGTGCCTTCTTGAGGATGCTGTCTTTTAGCCACATTCTGCCTTAACAACAGTGTAGAGGAAATGTGATAAACAGAAAACAGTTTTTTGAGGTGGAGAGTCATGGGGGTTAACAGAATGATAGATGAATAATAGAAACAAGAACTTCAGCACTTGCTCACTGAAGGCTGAGGCAAGAATCCTTGAGGAAGATAGAAAGAGAAGTTTGTAAGAAAGAAGAGACACAACTTGGTTGGCTGTCCTAGGTCAATCACTTTGATATCAATTTTTGACCTTGTGCCTGGAAAAGTAATGGGATAGAAGCAAAGGGTAGTACTTCATCTGAGCAACCCAGTGCAAAAGCTTAGGAAGAGCTGTTTAACAGCTAAGTGCCTCTCAATTCAGTTTTGGATGTGTTAGCCGACTCCTGGCTAGTGGAGGTATTTAATTGGGGGGGAGGGGATGTTTTGTTTGGAGGACTAGCACTTTTGGAAATTATATCCTTGCTAAACAATGGTAATCTGGATTAAATGACTTCCTAATTCTGAAAAGAGTGTTATGACCATTAATTTTTATCTCCTATAAAACCATGGCCAAAATTTCTTTATCAAAGTAGTTTTTTTATTTCTTTATCAAACCCTGAAAAGGTTGAAAGTTAACTCTGTTTCAGTCCCTCTCATGAAGAAATTTCAATTACATTAGTAAATCTTCATTAACTGTAGAGGTGGGTTTTTTTTTCTTTTTCCTTGTACTAACTTAATTGTGTCTAATTTTTGAAGGTGTTCTTTCCACGTTGGTTGTGCTTTCTGGGTATATTTTCCCAGATTACCCCATTGTTATCCGGATGTCCCAGATAACTTGCCGTGGCAAAATATAATGACTGTTCTACTTGTGTCCTCTTTTCAGAATCTATGAAATTTGGACACTGTCTTCCCAAGCTGTAATATAATGGTGACTTAGAAATTACAGTCTTGCATTACTCTAGCTAGCAATGTTTGCTGGGTAATCAGGAACAGCAGTTCTCAGGTGCTTCTGTTGAAGGCAAAGGCGAATCACACAGCAAAGGACAGGGGAGGGAGGCGGGAATAGAAACCACTTGAATCAGAACGAATGGACTTCATCACCCTAACTTTTGATACCTAAATATTAGGCATTCAGATCATCTAGTCACCTTGAGCTCTCCAGTCAGTAGAAAAACAGGCATTTTCAGAAGATGATTTGTCTCACCTCTCTGTGAAAGGAAATTTCCTGGTTTTCCTAATAAAAGTGATTATACATTGAAGAGCGGATAGCACATATTTGAAGAGCTAGCTGAAATACAGCTATCTAATCTATGGATGACTGAATTAGGGCAGAAGAATCCCACTGGAGAGATAATGTAGGTTGGGGCTCACCTCAGACATGCTTGGCTAATCCTTTTTCTTTGTGAAGCAAACTTGTGTCATTGGTTCATCACAGGCTAAGTGGCTTCAACTTGCATTTAGTAAGGTAGCTGATGATACGGGGAAGAAACAGGGAACCTATTGATAAGCTGCCTGAAGGACTTTCATGACTCCCGGTAGTTAACACCGAGGTCTCAGCCAGCAATTTTATCTGCGGATCTCAGTCTCTTCTCTAAAAAACTGCAATGTTATGTTTAATTTACTTTTTATCAGTTGTTAACTGTCTAAGGTGTAGGGGTAGGAATGGCTCTGAGGAGACTGACTTAAGGGTCAGAAAGACATGAATGTTACTCAGCACTTAGCAGTACTGAAATCATTGTAAAATACTGCTATTTTGATCTGAGTTGGTGGCCTCCTACCCCCACTGTGCCAGAAGAAACCACCACATAAGAAGCAAGGCCAAAGGACAATGAGTAAAAGAGTGCTCGTTTTGTCACCGGCCCACTCTTGTCTTCCCTTTCCCCTCATGGGTCCAAAGATGGAGAAAGAGGCTGTGTGTAAACAGGATCATTTAAGTTCTGCTCGCATCCCTACATCAGTGCCACCACAAAGGCCTCAGTTCCTACAGAAATAATGTACAACACTGACTTCTTTGCTGCTATAATGCTCACCATCCACCGTTTTGTCTGTTTGGCACCATTTCGATATGAATGTGGAGCAGCAATATACCCCAAAGAGATGTAACTGCTCTTCCTGTCTTACTGTTAAAACCTCATGCCAAGTCTACAGAAGTCATCCCTTCCCCTGAAAACAGAGACGTGACTTGACTTGCGAGTGTTTGATCCCTCCATATTGTGGAAGGGAATTTCCTGGGTTTTGTGAGAGGAATGTGTTATACATTTCATAGTCAATTAGTCACTTCATAACAGAGCAAATCCAGAAATGATAAATGAAATCACCTGTGTATTGTAGTTTGCACCCTTATATATGTTAGCAGAAATTCTCTTGCCTGATAATGGATTAGTACTGTTGCGTGTATTTGTTTTTAAATTAGGCTGTGGGATTTTGCTGGCTGAAATGGTGTTGGATGATGAGAAGAAGATCAGGAGCACAGCTCTGCTGCAGTCTTTGAACATGCTTGTGCAGACAGAGGGAAAGGAGAGAAGTGGCTCTGAGTATCGACGCTTACTGGAACAACATGGATTCACAAATGTCAAAATCAGATTTACAGGAAGTTTGCTAGATGTCGTTCTCTGCATTAAGACCTAGAAAAGAAATAATTTAGTAGTAAAATCTGGATGTTTCTAGTTATGTTTGATGTTTTGTAATTATGCAAATACATTCTCAGTTTCCCATCAATACCATAAACAAGAAATGTTACATCAGCTTTCTGAAATTACTTTTAAAAAGGGAGAGAGATTGATTGCATTTATTTTGAACTTTAGTAAAATGATGCCAGGAGATTCTGGCATCATTTGATGGTAGTGATACTGTGGCTGCACAACACCTGTAGTACCCTCAGAAACAAGTTTCCAACCACAAATGGTGTCAGCAGCCTTATGGCAGTATTCACCTTGCTGAGAAATCAGTTTCTTGGTGCAATTAGAATAACGCAGTTTTTAGACCAGCACACATTGCTTTGCACCTTTTTCAGGAGGTTAAAGCAGGTATCATTTCAATACTCCATCACCATCCATTTTACTATTATTTTATGTTACACTCTCTACTGTAAATAAAGAAACATTGTCTAAGGAAGTCTGGAAACCACTACTGCAATGGCGTTGTCAAGATAGGAAGCAGAAGAACTGGAGCACCAGCTTCTCAGGAGAGTCAAGACAGATGAGTGCCTTCTGTGAGGCTTCTGAAAAAAAGCGGTTGTATAAAAAAGCACAAGTGTCATCTGTGATTATAATTGGAGAGGAAATGTGGGGGCACCATATTTGGTTCAAGAACATCCTCCTCCTCCTTTTTAGCCCTACTTAATTTGTGAGCTCTTATGAAAGTGGATACCAGAATATGAGATTAGATAAAGGAAAAAAAAAAAAAAAAAGAGTGCAGAAACAGAAAGAAAAGCATGGTACTAAATAGAAAAGGATTTCCCCCAGTCAGATGCATCAGAGCTCACAAGGTGAACAGGACAGGACAACTACTGACTGAACAGTTTCCTGTCACAGAAGTTACGAACATTTTACCTTCCGTTTTCAAACTGACAACACTTCAGAGTCCCAGAGTATCATGTTCTTTTTTAATCAATAGAAAATTTTATGGGGGAAAAAAATCCTAACCTTGCACATACTGTGTTGTGCCATGAGAGTATTAATATTCAATTACAAGCTTTTTTTAAGAGAAAACCACCACACTAAGCTCTCTGTGCCTGCCTGAGAATACGCGCACTACAGCCTTTCATTAATTACATCCAAAATATGGTCCTGTCACACTGTGACCCTTTGTGGGCACAGAAGTCACTTCATAGAATCATACAATAGTCTGGGTTGGAAGGGACCTTTAAAGGTCAGCTAGTCCAACCCTCCCTGCAATGATCAGGGACATCTTCAACTACATCAGGTTGTTCAGAGCCCCATCCAACCCGACCTTGAATGTTTCCAGGGATGGGGCATCTACCACCTCTCTGGGCAACATGTTCCAGTGTTCCACCACCCTCACTGTAAAAAATTCCATCCTTGTATCTGGTCTAAATCTTTCCTCTTTCAGTTTAAAGCCATTACCTACCTTTTGTCCTATTGCAATAGGCCCTGCTAAAAAGTGTATCCTCATCTTTTTTATAATCCCCCTTTAAGTATTGAAAGGCCACAATAAGTTCTCCATGGAGCCTTCTCTTCTCCAGGCTGAGCAACCCCAACTCTCTCAGCCTGTCCTCATAGGAGAGGTGCTCCAGCCCTCTCATCATCTTCATGGCCTTCCTCTCGACACGCTTCAACAGCTCCACGTCTTTCCTGTGCTGAGAGCTCCAGAGCTGGATGCAGTGCTCCAGGCAGGGTCTCACCAGAGCAGAGTAGAGGGGCAAAATCACCTCCCTCGCCCTGCTGGCCATGCTGCTTTTGATGCAGCCCGGGATATGGTTGGCTTTCTGGGCTGCGAGCGCACATTGTTGGCTCATGTCCAGCTTTTCATCCACCAGTACCCCCAAGTCCTTCTTGACAGGGCTACTCTCAATCCCTTCATCCCCCAGCCTGTACTGATACTGGGGGTTGCCCTGACCCATGTGCAGGACCTTGCATTTGGCCTTGTTGAACCTCATGAAGTTCACATCGCCCCACTTCTCAAGCTTGTCCAGGTCCCGTCCCTCTGACGACATCCCATCTCTCAGGCGTGTCAACTGCAACACTCAGCTTGGTATCGTCTGCAAACTTGCTGAGGGTGCACGCGATCTCACTGTCTATGTCACTGATGAAGATACTGAACAGTACTGGTCCCAACTTCACTGTATCTGTATTACGATTTAGAATATAAAATAGCACACAATTTACTTTGTATCTTTTGATATGTAAAAAAAAATGTCTAGTGACGTATAATACATAGCGTGTCGTACTACAGCAGAGACAAAGGCCGTGCCTGGCACATCCTGTTCTCACAACATCCTCAGACAGACACTCTCATTTTGAAATCCTGCGAAGTACATACATGTGTAAGCAGTGGTTTCAGACACCTCAGCTACTGCAACTTTGTGGTTCACCAGGCAATGATTTAAAAAAAATATTTGGCTTTATTTACTTTAGTAGGAAACATCCATTAAAAGTGAAAGCAGTTACAAAAGTTGCACGTGAACTAATTCCCTCCAGCCAGAACAATTTAAAGACTTACTTTTAGAAAGAATAGGTATAATTTCAGACAAAAGTTTGGCCATTAGATGTAAAATTTCACTTTCAGCATACAATAAAATCAGCAGAAGTTACTGACGGAGACCCAGCCTGTCTTTGTAGGGGCAGAGGCCCTGCCCTGAGTACCCGCTCAGGCAACCTGCAAAAGAGCTTTTCACAGCATCTAACTTTGAGCACCCAAACAAGAAGCTGGGACCACACTTCCCCATTGTTCCTCTAGGAAACTGCAGTTACGTTCTCTGGCATTTCATTGTCTCGGATCAGTTTAGTGACTGATGAAAGCCTGGCGATGTGACACTTGGCACTGCCATGGTGAGGAGGAGCAGGTGGGAGCAGAACCTGGCAACAAGGAGATGACTTCAATCAGGATTACCCTGAGAGTGACGAACATGGAGCAAAACCTGCTGGCACCCGGTCCCCCAAATCCCCTCCAGTCCACCTAATGGCTGCTGCTGGCATCCAGGGCCCCATGCAGAAAGCAGTGCCTCCATCCTACATTGGCTTCCGACAGTTGCCACCAAATAAGCCTCCAGTTCGCTTGGTTAGAATCATAGAATTGTTTAGGTTGGAAAAGACCTTTAAGATCAAGTCCAGCTGTTAATCTAGTACTGCCAAGTTACCACTAAACCATGTCCCTCAGCAATACATCTACATGTCTTTTAAATACCTCCAGGGATGGTGACTCAACCCCTTCCCCGGGCAGCCTGTTCCAATGCTTGACAACCCTTTCAGGGAAAAAAAAATTCCTAATATTCAATCTAAACCTCCGCTGGTGCAATTTGAGGCAGTTTCCTCATGTCCTAATACCTGTTACTTTGGAGAAGAGACCAACCCCCACCTCACTACAACCTTCTCTCAGGTAGTTGTATAGAGCAGTAAGGTCTCCCCTCAGCCTCCTCTTCTCCAGACTAAACAACCCCAGTTCGCTCTGCTGCTCCTCCTAAGACTTGTGCTCTAGACCACCTCACCAGCTTCATTGCCCTTCTCTGAACATGCTCCAGCACCTCAATGTCTTTCTTGTAGCGAGGGGCCAAAAACTGAACACAGTACTCAAGGTGGGGCCTCACCAGTGCCGAGTACCGGGGAACGATCGCTTCCCTAGTCCTGTTCACCGCACTATTCCTGATACAGGCCAGGATGCTGTTGGCCTTCTTGGCCACCTGGGCACACTGCCGGCTCACGTTCATCTGGCTGTCCACCAACACCCCCAGGTCCTTCTCTGCCAGGCAGCTCTCCAGCACTCTTCCCCAATCCTGTAGCGCTGCATGGGGTTGTTGTGTTGCAGGACCCAGCACTTGGCCTTGCTGATCCTCACACCATTGGCCTTCGCCCATTGATCCAGCCTGTCCAGATCCCTCTGTAGAGCCTTCAAGATCGACACTCCCGCCCAACTCGGTGTCGCCTGCAAACTTACTGAGGGTGCACTCGATCCCCTCATCCAGATCACTGATGAATATGTTCAGCAAAACAGGCCCCAATACCGAGCCCTGGGGAACACTACTTGTGACTGGCTGCCAACTGCTTGTCCCACTCATTGACCGCCCGGGCTCACAAACCTCTACCCCAAATCCGGTGCTCCACCGCCTCGCACTCTGCTTCGCGTCTGGCCGAAAAAAATTCGGTTGAGCAACGGCCTCGCGGAGGCCGGGCTCGGGCGGAGGCCCGGCCTTTCGCCCTTCAGAAAGGCGGCCGGTGCCGGCGGCGGGCGGAGTGCCGGCAGGGGCCCGGGCCGCCTTGTGCGACGCGGCGCTGCGCCACTGGCGCCGCAGGGGC
>NW_009649320.1:820259-828893 GCF_000708025.1 Charadrius vociferus | reverse complement strand
GTCCCGCTGCCCGCAGGCCCCGGCGGCGGTATCGGTAAGGGCTCTCGGCTGTGGAGAGCACCGGGCATCACCTAGTCGTGCTTGCCCTTGTTCCTCACGGGTGGCCCTGTCTATTTCGGCAGGTCCCGGGCTCTGAAGAATTCTCTGGTTCTTAGGGCTGTACAAGACCCTCTGTATCTATGGCTCTTTCTTTGCATACACTCTCTTCTTTTGTGTATCTGTAAGAGCTATGCTTTTGATTCTTGAGATTTAAGTCAATCCTTGAGTTCTTTGGCATTCACCAAAATGCGAATAAGTGACAGTTTTACTTCGTGTGTAGATCCAGGCTGACCAGGGAGCTTTTGCCTGCAAGTTTGCTCTCGCAGCTGGTTTATCATGGCTAACAGGGGCTTAGTCTCTGTGCACAACCGCCATCAGGCATTCAGGTTTAACTTTTATAGTAGAAGCAGACTTCAGCCCAGCTGTACTGCAGGCCTGCCAAGGCGTACACTCAAAATATGTATTCTCATTTGCAGGTACAACACGCAAGTAAACAAATTGCTGCTGATAAGCAGTACAAAGGTATCATCGATTGTGTAGTGCGTATTCCAAAGGAACAAGGAGTGCTGTCTTTCTGGCGAGGAAACTTGGCAAATGTCATCAGATACTTCCCAACTCAAGCTCTCAACTTTGCCTTCAAGGATAAGTATAAGCAGGTGTTCTTGGGAGGTGTAGACAAGCACACTCAGTTCTGGAGGTATTTTGCTGGTAACCTGGCTTCTGGTGGTGCAGCTGGAGCCACTTCCCTCTGCTTTGTCTACCCCTTGGATTTTGCAAGAACCCGTTTGGCTGCTGATGTCGGAAAAGCTGGTGCAGACAGAGAATTCTCTGGTCTAGGGGACTGTCTAGTCAAAATTACCAAGTCTGATGGTCTGCGTGGCTTGTATCAAGGATTCAATGTCTCTGTGCAAGGCATCATCATCTATAGAGCTGCCTACTTTGGGATCTATGATACAGCAAAAGGTAAAATTTCAGAGAGGATCTGATTAACTGATTCCCAGAATTGTATTGTCTTTTGTGTGTGTGTGTGTTCCTGGATGTTACTTTGTGTCTGTCTGTTGTAACTATAGCTTATGTGAGCATGGAGGTGGAAGGGGTTATCGGTGCCAACATCAGTGACACTGCAGTGTTCAAGGCAAAAGCCGGGCATGTATTGATGGTAGCAGGCTACTTTAAAATACTCCTGGTTTTGTACTGGTCCTTAAAGGAGCTTTTCCTAATGCCAGTAAAGAATGTTGGTAACCATGCACAATTACAAGTTCTCTTTTTCTTCAGTGCATTACTGTAGTTACATTAAAGCAATTAAAGTGTGGTTAGCAGAATGGGATTGAGTGTTGTGCTTTTACAAAGCACTTGTTTTTTAAGCTTGACATTTGGGCATAGAGGTCATTGATGCTAGTTTACAGTTTAATATAATTCACAGCGACAATGACTTATTTTAGTGACACTATTTCTAAAAAGAGTAGGCAATAGTTAGATCTCTTCACATTCCAGTCTGAAAAGAATTTTGGTGCCTAAGTGTTACCTGTTTTGATTACTGTGAAGAAAATCCTGTGAATTTCCTTGACTTTCTTTTAATAGTGCTTCAGCATGTTTAAATTTAATCAAGTATCTTGGTGCAACTTCAAAGTATGGCTTTGCAACGTTTCATAATACTTCATCCAGTAAAGTAGCTGTCAAGGAGTGAGTAAACTGGAGGAGGAAGTAAAAGATAAAAAGCTAATTACTTTCTTTTTTTTTTTTTTTTATTGCAGGCATGCTCCCAGATCCCAGAAATACTCATATTGTTATCAGTTGGATGATTGCCCAGACAGTGACTGCTGTGGCTGGTGTGGTCTCCTATCCTTTTGATACAGTGCGGCGTAGGATGATGATGCAGTCAGGACGCAAAGGAGGTGGGCTGTTGATTTGTGCAGTTCTTGAAACAGTTTTAGCAAGAGGGACTGTTTTTTTTCCTAATAGACATCCCTCAGCACTTGCAGTTCCTCGTTCCATAAATCTGATTTAAGTTGTATTACATTTAAACAATATGAGGAAATGCAGTAGGGTCATAATTTGTGGTGTTTGTCAGGAATTATGCTGAGGACTTTTCTTTATAGAATATGAAATGAGCAAATGGACTACCTGTTTGCAGTGACAAATTAAATTAAGACAATTAGGGAACAGTATAATTGCCAAAAAGAACCATGTAACACTTTTATTTTTGACTTATCTGCTTGCTTAGCTATTAATAGCTAAGAAGCTTTTCTGTTGCCTGAACTAGTGTTTTGTTACAGTCTTAAAATGTGGTTTGGGGCATCACAAAGTAGCTAGAGAAGTGAAACAGGGCAGTTGCTCAAAATGTCTTGGATGCAGTTATAGGAGTTAAAAATGACTCTTTGCTCTTTTTCTACAGCTGATATCATGTACTCTGGAACAATTGACTGCTGGCGGAAGATTGCAAGGGATGAGGGAGGAAAGGCCTTCTTCAAGGGTGCATGGTCTAATGTTCTCAGAGGCATGGGGGGTGCTTTTGTGCTTGTGCTGTACGATGAATTCAAGAAAGTCATTTAAGCAGCCTAACTAGAATTGGAAATCAAGTTGAGCAGATCATGTAGAATAACTACCATTATGGACCATTGACCTTCAAGAAATTCCTGTGAGTCTTATTTATCGGAGCCAGATGATATTTGTAGATGGGGCTAGAAACTGATGTAGATGACTGATCCATTTCTCAGTAACATGCACAAAGACACTGAACCTGGCAATTCAGTGTGGCGATTATTTTTTTTTTTTCCCCAGCAATGAGGAATGAGTGGTGTTGGTTCTGGGTCCAAAGAGGCTGGGTCCAATTTAGGCAGAAAAAATCGTTTGCCTGTGGATCAGTCCCCGGTTTCAAGTCCTATCTTCTAGGACCATAAAATTGTATTTGAAAGTATTTGCTAACAAATCATGTTCTTTTCCACTTGTACTGAAGCACTATGTACCATTTTGCACAGCTGAACATCTAGCAATTTTGTTCTTAAATTGGGGCATTCTGCTGTAAAACAATAAACATACTTACTCTGTCTGTGTTGAAATTATTACATAAAAGCTTTGGGAAAGCCTCTTTTCTTTGAAAACTTGTTTCAGATAATGGTTCCTCTGATACACTTACACTGCACTTTGTAACAGAATAAGCTTGATTATTTTTTTTTTTAAGAAATAATTGAATGTGAGAACTTCAGGGCTGGGGGGAAGCATGGGTTATACTAATAGAAACCACTCCCATTCTTTGTGCCCAATAGTGTATGATGGGGCTGCTGCAAGTGGCTTTTTGCATGATTCTTAGCAACTGATTTGCAACTTTTCATATGATTTAAAATGGGGGGGGCCTGTTGTAGTGCTAGGAGAATCCTAAGTCCCAAGGACAGTCAAAAAGTAATACTCTGCCCTTGGTAAAACAGCTTAAAATGAAATACTTTTTCTTTTTTTTTTTAAATCAATATAGAAAGCAACATGGCATTCATGCAAAAACCCAGGAACTTAGTAAATGCCTTCAACTTCTGAGTAACCTGTCTATTGTATTGTTGCTGCTATTTGGAAATGCTGATTGTGCCATTCAGGATACTGTTTGGCCTCATCTGTAGCAGTGGGCAGTACCTCTGTGCAGGGTGAATTTCGTCTGAAATGAGGCTCATTCTAAGAGGTGAAGTCGATGGGGTGTGTGGGAGGGAATATGTATGCTTCTGTGTAGCTGTAAAATACAGATCGAGGCAGGTCAGCCTTCAATATTAACTGATTAATGTCTAGTTCTGGGATTAGTTGGAAGACCAAAATAGGATTGAATAAATTCTCATACTGCTCTTTGAGATAATGTAATACCTATGTGCCGTTCTTCATATGTGTACAGTCTTTTGTACTTTGTAATCTGCAAAGACATGGTAGGGGGACCAGTAAAGGAAACCAAGATGTTCATCTTCCAGTCATGTTTTTAAGAATTCTCCCTATATCTTGAGAAAGAAACAGTGTGTTACTGTATGAGTCATTGAAGGCTGACTGAGCTGTCTTGCGTTCTTTTGTGTGCCTTCTGAGGTTGCTGTTCAAGATGAAGTATTTAAATTAACTACTTGGCTTTGGCTGATTATTACCTTCCTCTCAAACATAATTTACCTTTTTCCTTGACTGTTGCAGAAGCACTGCTTTCAACAGCTCTATGTGAATGTAAGTACATTTACACAGCTACTTTGTACACTGGCTAACAGCAAACTTAACGTACCTACTGCAAGTGTTTTTATCCAGTTTGGTAATGGTAGCTCTCTTGTGGTGCAGGCAGGTCATTTGATGCTGACCTTGCCAATCAACCTGCTGTTGCAGTTGTAATTAATTATGTTGATTTTGCGGGGCAGGGGCTGAGTGTGTCTATATAAATACATTGCTTAGGTTTATTTTTCTATGTCAGTGGCTTGAAAGGTAGAGGTAATGATAAAATACCTCACATAACCTCACAGTGAGGTTGTCATGGCTCTGGCTTTGTGAGGAGGAACCAAACATGACAAATTACTTGAGCAGCCCCTGAAAGGGGGAGGACATTTTTCATCCCACCTCCCCTTTCCCCTCCTGAACTAGGTTTTAACCATAAGAAACAGGAAAATAAATCAATGCAAGTGTAGGTGGGTTTTTTAAGTGGAACTGCAATTTACCTATGCTGTGTGTTCAGCATGTACTACTTGGTGGGGTTTTTTTTGTTGTTTTTTTTTTTTTTTTCCCTAGTGTGTGGCTTCCCTTAGTCATGCAGCAGCAATTTTCAATGTATGATTATGCAGTGTGGGAACATAAGAGGCAAACAATAAATGAGACTTTTAAAAAAAGCATTTGTTTTCTGCCTTATTGAAACAGTTACTTGTTAAATGTATTTATTTTGAAAAGTATTTTTAACGGGATGAGATCTGGAATTTGTATAAGCAAATGGTGGCATCTAAAGACATTTTTAAAAGGGAATATAGGGCTTGCGCAGTTCGAAGGGAATAAATAAAGTGCATTAGTGTGAGGAAATTTTAACATTTAAGAACAAGTTATTAAATCTTATTACAGATTTTATTTCAATTCTCACAACTGCTACACTGGATTTTCTTAAGAGTTAAATAATAACCTATGTGAGTTAAGTCAATATTGCAGATATTCACATTTGCATTGGAAGTACTGAGCTCATGGAATGGCTGGCTGGCAGCCCAGCATTAATAGTTACTTTTGGCAAGCATCATTTTATTTCCCGTTTTCTGTTTTGCGTAAAGCTTGTTGAATATGCAGTGAGAGTTCGGTATGGCTGGTTGCAAGGTTGAAGGGCAGTTTTAAACACACTCTGAAATAGCTAGTTTCTGCCTCAGAAAATGCTCTGCATATATAAAATTAAGTGGGGAAAGTTAACTCCTGAGGCATCCCTGAGTAGTCTGTCATCCAATAGCAAATCATTATATTCCAAGGAAAGAAGCATCATGGCAATGAAGACAGGCAATAATAAAAGTTTCTTCTGTGTTGTGGGTGAGGGGCCTCGTCTCCTGTGGTGAAGAAAATCTCAGCGAGGTTTAAGCAAGTCTTCGCAGCAGGTATTAGCAGAAAAGCTTAGCTGCCAGGCATGGTGTTTTTGAACAACAGAGAAAGAACAAATGTTACTGTTTTTCTTCACTTTTTTCTGCCTGGTCTGTTCTAGGTGGCTTTTTATGGGACAAATAGTTTTATAGATAGTGGTATTGAGTTCAAGTCTGCTTTGAAATACTCCTTAGTTGTCAAGATGATCCATGATTTTCTTTCATCTTGAGGAATCCAAGTGTGTTTTCTTTTCGGAAAGTTAGGTCATCTCTTCAACTATAGTTATTTCCTCGTTACAACTTTTTTTTGGTAGCTTTACATACTCTGTCTAAAGAGAAAGAAAATTCTGTAACACGTAATAAGCTACAGAGTCACTGCTGATGATGAGTGAACGTTTCTGAATGTTAGATACACGGGTACCAAATGCACCTCGTCTTGCTATTTTAATACATAAGAAATGCTTTTGGGGACTCTTCAGGATTCTTCAACTTTTAACAAGTATGATCAATGCTAGCTATTTGTCAGCTGAAGGAAAAAGAAATAAAAGTTGATTTAAGTGCTGGACAACCTTAACTGAGACAATGAAGACATTTATTCAGTGAGTATTGCCCAAGTTTTCCATATGTAGGAATAGTTAATTCCTAGTTAAAATTAACAGAGAAAACATTCTGGTTGCTCTCATATGGGTTGATGTTGCTTAACCTGCACCTCTATGAGACTGGAAGTTGCTGGGTCAGGTCATAATACTGATACAGGGCTTGGGGCTTAAAATACTGAGGGGAGATAAATTTGTTTTTTAAAAAAGCAGGAGGGATACTACTGGAGAAAGGAGAGGAAAAGAAAAAAAGGAGGGGGGGACAAGGGAAAAAAAAAAAAGGGGGGGGGGCGGGGAAAGGCATGGAAAAAAACCCCAAGCTTGCTGTCATATAGAGGGTATGTTACGGAATGTCAAACCAGGATGTCTTAGTGGAGAATTGTGTCTAGGAGCTCTGTGGGATTGAGAAGTGCTGCAGGGTTTCATGGTTGTGGCATTTCGTGCTGCCTGGCCATATTCTGAGGAAAGCAGTGCATCTGTGCATGGAGTGTGTCTCATGAGTTCTTGGAATGTATTTATTCCAGGTAAAGAGGAAAACAAAGTATTAAAAGGTGATTCTGAGTGAAGGTGAAGAAAGCATTTGGGTGAGAATGACCCAGAGTGAAGGAAGATGAGTGAAATAAAATGGACTAGAGGAATACAAGGTGTCTGATGAGCCAAGTGAATTGGTTGGTAGGATCTTAACCACAGCAAATAGGAAAAACTGGCAGCTCTTTAACACGAGTGTTACGGATGCAAGTGCAAACTGTGCAGAAAGGTTAGAGTTGTAAATAGTGAGGTTTCTCAGTGATTTAAGGAAAAGTTGTGTTGTGTAACAGGGCAAATAATGAGAAAATGTGAAAGGTCATTGACTAAGTAGGGACAAAGTAAAGAAAGGCAAGCTTTAAATGTTGTGATTAAAGGACATTACAGGTTCAAAATAGCTCATAAATATGTTAGTGCTAAATGCCAGGAAAAGTAAGTCCTGGTATCAATGGAGAGAACTCTCCTGAGAACCTATCATAGAATGGTTTAGGTTGGAAGGGACCTTAGAGATCATCGAGTTCCAACCCCCCTGCCATGGGCAGGGACACCTCCCACCAGACCAGGTTGCTCAAAGCCCCATCCAGCCTGGCCTTGAACACCTCCAGGGATGGGGCCTCTATAACTTCTCAGGGCAACCTGTTCCAGTGCCTCACCACCCTCAGTGAAAAATCGCTTCCTAACATCTATTCTAAATCTCCCCTCTTCCAGTTTGAAGCCATTACCACTCGTCCTATCACTACATGCCCTTGTAAAAATTCCTTCTCCAGCTTTCTTGTAGGTGCCCTTCAGATACTGGAAGGCTGCTATAAGGTCTCCCTGGAGTCGAGTCTTCTCCAGGCTGAGCAACCTATTTCTTGTGCTTTTAAGAATTACAGCGTTCAGTGTTCGATACCTGAGCATGGAGAGAAGAGGTAAAATAAAACTAGGCTTTAAGACTAGCTTGAAATAAGTAAAGAATCTAGAAACTCTTTCAGCGTGTCAGAGACTTATGAATGACCTTCACGGTGCCTGTTGGCCGGTAAGAGGCAACCTGAGCTGAGGGCTTCACCTGAACTCTCACAATGACTGCTGATAAGCTGCTGCCTGCATGGAAGTGCCTGTGCCACCGTTGACAAAACCACGTGCACAGAGGCATCTGGGCTGTAGTGGTGTGACTGGAGTGATTCTGGCAGTGTACGCACAGGAATTTGGAAGCCCCTCAGGTTTAGAAAAAGCAAGCAATGCAATTTTTGAAGGACTGCTTGCTACTTTACTAGCAATTGCTATTTAATAATTTGATGGACTATGGACTGCTGCTCTGTAGCCTCAGCTCTGGCAGCCCGATAGGAAGTGACATATCAAGTATTTATGACTTAATGTATATGAGGAAACTCATCCCAGTTACCTCGCTACCTGCCTTCTATTACAGCCAAAGGCAGTACAACCAACCAAAGCCAAATGAGTTAGGACAATGTGCTGATATACAGTTACCAAAACTGGAGAGTTTTAGTAGTAATAGCTTTGAGGATTCTTCATAAAGGGTTGAAGGAAAAATTCTGTGAGGACTTTCAAAAGCTGCTTTGAAAAGGGTGGTTGACGTTGCCCACTGAAATATCGTAGGGGATAAAGAGCTAGCCTGAGTTATTGACTTAAAGTACATCTTTGCCTTAGCCAGCTGATACAAAGCACTGCCTCACTGTGCAGGTGCTGTGCAAATGGACGCATTGGAAGAGTAACAAGAATGGTTTGGAGCCTGGTTGTCACGACATGTGAAGAAAGACTGGGATCCGGAGTTAGGTGCTGTTGTCTGCGTGCAAGCATGTAAGATGCTGTAAACAGGAAAGGAATAAGGATAACATGTAATACATTTTAAGTGCAGTAAACCAGGCTATTAAAAAAGCTTTCTGAAAGTAAGGATAATTAAACATTAAAATAAACTGCACAGGAAT
>NW_009649320.1:713218-819655 GCF_000708025.1 Charadrius vociferus | reverse complement strand
ATTAAAATAAACTGCACAGGAATGCAGCAAAATATCATTTGAACACAATTTGCAGAAAACATCAAAATTGTCATAACTAATCCTATGCTGAAGCAAAGAGGAAGGCTAGTTAAACTGTGGAGCCTTTCCAGCCCTGTTTTCCATGAGTCAATGCAATAGGTTTGTTGTTTTGTTTTTTTTTTAATATGGGTGTAGTCAGGCTTATAAAATATATATTCACATTGTATTATGATCATTGATACTTGAAAATGCTAATGGCAAATGCTTTCTCAGGTTGTTTTCAAAGTATGGGCAGCAACCTAGCAAAATTTGTACACGCAGAAATTACTGGTCTCAGTGAAACTGATAACTCAGGTCTTAAAATATGACAGCAAGTACGTACAGGATAATCTCCAGTCTCAGCACTGGCATAGAGCATTTCTAGTTTCAAAACAGCATACTTTGCATGGGAGCAAATTAGTTTTTAATGGACCAAATTTAACACTCATCTTTATATGCCAGTTATTCTAGTCTTTGGCCTATAATGGTTTATAGTTAACAAATTTGAACTGAAAAGAAAGCATACCTGGATATCTTCATCATTTGATGCATTAAATTTGTCTCTTGGTTGCGGAATGGGAGAAAATATGCTTTTGAAACTGCAGTACCTTTGGATAGAATATGGGATCATAAATTAAAAATACTGGTAATATAACTTACACAAACATTTTGTATTATACCTTAAGGGCATTTTTACTTTCAAGATTGAATAGCTATTGCTTTACAAATCACTAAGTGAGAAGGAAAATGTTTTGAGTGTAGACTGCTGGGTAACTATTATTACACTTATCACTTGGGTAACTAAAACTTATTTTGTGACGACAGTCATAGTAAATACTTTATTAAACAATAACTTCCAATGAATCACATGACAGGTGGATTGAGAACTGGCTGAATGGCAGAGCTCGAGGTTGTGATCAGTGGCAAAGAGTCCAGTTGGAGGCCTGTAACTCGCAGTGTCCCCCAGAGGTCAGTACTGGGTCCAGTCTTGTTCAACATATTCATCAACAACATGGATGAGGGGACAGAGTGTACCCTCAGCAAGTTTGCTGATGACACAAAACTGGAAGGAGTGGCTGACACACCAGAAGGCTGTGCCACAATTCAGTGAGACCTGGACAGGCTAGAGAGTGTTGGGTGGAGAGGAACATAATGAAATTCAGTAAGGGCAAGTGTAGGGTCCTGCACCTGGGGAGGAATAGCCCCATACACCGGTACAGGTTAGGTGCGGACCTGCTGGAAAGCAGCTCTGCAGAGGGATACCCAGGAGTCCTGGTAGACAACAAGTTGACCACGAGTCAGCAAAGTGCCCTTGTGGCCAAGAAGATCAATGAGGTGGATTAAAAAGAATGTGGCCAGCAAGTCAAGGGAGGTCATCTTCCCCCTCTACTCTGCCCTGGTGAGGCAGCATCTGGAGTACTGTGCCCAGTTCTGGGCTCCCCAGTTCAAGAAAGACAAGGAACTACTGGAGAGAGTCCAGCGGAGGGCTGCAAAGATGATCAAGGGACTGGAACATCTCTCTTATGAGGAAAGGTTGAGACCTGTGTCTTTTTAATCTGGAGAAAAGAAGACTGAGAGGGGATCTCATCAATGCTTATAAATATTTAAAGGATGGGTGTCAAGAGGATGGGGTCAGACTCTTTTCAGTTGTGCCCAGCAACAGAACAAGGGGAAACAGGCACAAACTGTAACACAGGAAATTCCATCTCACAGTGAGGAAAAAATTCTTTACTTTGAGGGTGGCAGAGCACTGGAACAGGCTGCCCAGAGAGGTTGTGGAAACTCCTTCTCTGGAGGTATTCAAAACCCACCTGGATGCATTCCTGGCCAACTTGCTCTAGGTGAACCTGTTTTGGCAGGGGGGTTGGACTAGATGATTTTTGAAGGTCTTTTCCAACCCCTACCATTCTGTGATTCCAAGATAACTTTTTTCCACTATCAAGTGAGAAGTTTTATCAAAATAATGACACGTTCCTCCGTCCTCATTTCCTCTTGTCTGGTACTGTATGAAGCCAATGACTTCAAAGTGATGTGTGTTAAATGCTTAAAACTAAGACCAGATTTTTTTTTTTAAGCTCTGGTAGAATCAATCACTTACTGACATCCTTTCCCCCTTTTTCACTTCTAGTCATTTTGCATGTCAAAGTGGCATCCACATCAATACTGGTAATCATACTTCATGACATTGATAATCGGATTATTTAAGTTTGTAGATAAGAAGGTAGAAGATGGGAGGAATGTGTTTCATAGAAATAATATTGTATCAGTAGTTTCTACATCAAGAGGGTTGATTTACCTTTTGAAAAGAAAATATGGGAGCAGTATCACTGAGATTGTTCCAAGTGCTATCAGAAATAAAAACACAAAGGGATCTTTCCCTTCACCTGAAACATCCAAGAGAGAGAAATATCTTAGCATGCCAAAAAGCTACCTTTGTGACTATTAGTAATGAATACAAATTTCACCTAATATTTCAAATAATCTGAAGGACTTCAATTTGACTTCTTGGAGAACTATGTCAAAAAGTTCAGATACAGTTGATGCATTTTAAAACATTTAGAAAATTTAAAATGTAGAGAATTAAAAAAAAAAATAATCCAGAGAAGTAGAAGGAGATACAGTGTCATAGAATGAAAAATAGAGTAAAAGTGGTGCAACTGTAAAAAGATGGTTGAGGAAAGGGGGAAAAGGAAGATGTGGAAGGAAGAGGATTATATTCATGGCAAAAGCTTAAAGAACTGAAAGGCAGCCTCAGTACTCCAGACTGAAGACAAGACTGGATCTGTCTCAACCGGTTCCTGTAGCCCTGGCACCTGAGAAACTGCTGCCTTCACAATCCCAGCTAGTCAAAGGCTGCTATCAGCCTCTGTGGCCATAGTACTTAGACATCTCCACATGAATAACGTCCACCTGGTTCCTTCCATGTCATAGGGTAAGAATTAAGATTTTATTCACATCTGTGAGTGTGAGGGAGAAAACGAGGCAAACGTGGTAATACTAAAGAAAAAAAAAAGTATATATTAAAATAATATTTCACAGTCTTACCAAACTCAATGGGTTCACTCCATTCCCCCCAGTTTGGGCTTATGTCACAGTTTTTTCCACGTGCTCTGATTTTCAGAATGTATTTTTTTTTCTCATTGTAATTTTGGAATTCGTATCTGTTGTTCCTTACCTAAAATCAAAGCAAGCAGTGCATTTCACCCTATAAGCAAATATTAATGGAATTTGGGGTTTAATTTCCTGACACAGTTTCTTTCTACAAAAGACTAATTTGTATGATTTTTATGTATGTACTATTTAAATGTTCGTCTCCCCAGATTTGAAATGGTGATAAATTAGTTCATCCTGCCATCGAGTCTTTCTGTTTTTTTTTAAGTTTAAAGTTGGATTTTGAAGTGTATTGGGTCCTTAATTTATTTTACTATGCTTCAAGGACACTTTTTATGGATCTTAAAAAAAACCAGGATAGAAAGCTGAAACTGGAGAAGTACCCTGTAAATTCAGCTTACAACCTTTACAGGGTTTAATCATGCAAATATTCCTTGGATGGTGTCTGTCTCTGCTAAACAGTCTTAGTGTTTTTACGACAATCCAATAACAGATATGTATCATCTGGCCTCATGATACTTTATACAAAGTCTGGAATCTGCCAAGCCTAAGATGCTTGCAGGGCCGAGAAGACCACTTATGTCAGGGGAAGCCTGACAGTGTGTATTGGAATCTCAATTAACTTCACCAGGTTTTGAAGACCTTGGCATTCTCTCTGTCTAGCTATACTTAAATACAGTGGCATTTTCCACCCATAGATATGAGAAAGAGAATGTTGCCAATTTTTATTAAGCAAAATGCCACATTTGTTTTAAGCAAAATCTACTTGTGCGATAAATGGAAAGTATGAAGTTTCATGAAATGCATGATAAATTCTGCCTAGTGTAAGCTACGCCATCCAAAAGAGATGTATTAATTTTACACATAAAGATACCACAGGAACATATTTTCATGAATTCTCATTGATATATTAATACAAAAAACTATAGTTCTAGAAGTAATTATGTAATGGTATTTATATGCTTAAGTGGGCAAAAGCACAAATTTGTATAGGACAAGAATACTTACTCTTACAGGTAGATCGTTTTCCTCTTCTTTGGGTTTATCCTGCAGACAAAAGACAAATCTTAATTTTTATTATTTTCTTGTCAAATAATGAAATATTTCTCCCTCTTGTGTTCTCATTTTCATGCTTAGAAAGATAAAAAGTAATTTTAAACTGAAAAATCAATTGGATATTCTGCTCCAGTAATGTTCCAGAATATAGCACGTTATGCAGAGTTTTGGCTTCCTCAATTTCCTTTTAGAAAAGGAAGGAAACATGAATTATTTATCAGTGGTTGTGAGAAGCTGTATTTGCCTCTAAGGGCATATTTACACTGTGCATTCTCTGTTAGACATCTGAGTGATCCATACTCAGAGGCTTTCCCCAAAGTATGTGAAGAGCTACTTGCACATCCCATGTGATCAAAATTTAATTAGCTAGAATCAAGCATTGACCTAGATCAAAGAACCTGAAAATTCTGAAAAAAGGATAGGTTCAAAAATGAGTGAACAAAATCAATGGCAGTGATTTTAGCAAGCATCCCAGAAAACATTGAAAGGCTGAGGTCCTGGAAATATCTATCACATGTAATGTCAGAAGGATAGCTGGCATTATGGAAAAATCAGAACGATGTTATTGGAAGGAGTGTCTCATTTCAGAAAATACATCCACCGTGTATGTTGCATTAGAAAACAGACTACTATTCCCCCATTATTCATTGTCAGCTGAGCTCTTTCAACTCAGGACATGATGGAAGTCATCAGCCTGTGCTGTGAACAGGGAGGGTGCAAATGAGTTGCTGAAAATTTAGGTGTACAGTGCCATTTTAGCTCCTCTAGTATATCCTGCCTTACCACTGACAGCCTCTACCGAAAGGTGGGAGTTATATCTGCCATCTCCATGTAGATACCTCTGGTACCTGCAGTACCTATAGCACCTTAAGGGGCATGAGGCACCTTCTGCTCAGCTGCACGGAGCCGTAGATATGCCTTGGCTGTTTTGGAATATCCATGCTCCTTTGCAGACACCTACATTAGTGCCTTATTTTGTGAGATGAATTTCATGCACAAATATAGGAATCTACTGATCCCCACCTATTCTGATTGCTGCACAGGAAAGAAGAGTTAACATATATTTGTTCAAAAGAAAAGTTTTGGAAATATTGTTTTAGTCATATGTTGTAATCTATATCTTTATGTAAAAAAATTCAAGTATTTCACACAAGATCTTACAGTCAAATCATAGCAGCTGACTGGAAAGCTACGTGTACTGCAATTGCTCCTTCAAATAGCTACCAAGGTAGATACCATTAATGCATGCAAGACACAAAATCCAGACAATCCAAATAGCATGCAAGCTGCAGGCCTTGTTTTGAATGAATTAATGAGTGTTAATGATGTATTGCTTTGTTGCAGTTGTGTATTTTTGTTTAGCCCTTAGTTGAGCTTTCCTGAAATGGTCTTGTGTTAAAAACAGCTGAGGAATTGCCGCTACAGTAAGCTTCTGACCTGTGGCTGGGAAAGGGGATGTGTACGCAGCCCTAATTTGGCACGGTACAGACGTTATCCACATGTGGAGATCACATAATGGTGGAACAGGTATCCCAGGGATGGGGAGGAAGAGTGCTTTTTCTTGCCTTCTCGTCAAACTCATGGGCTCCAAGAATTTTGCTGCCCTTTGTCCTTAGGGGTGTTAAAATCAGGTCCTTTAGGCACTGAGATTTGTAGAGGAGGATTTGATCAGCTATAGTAAATTGACATGCTCTGTCTTGTCCTGCACTTTTCCTGTAGTCACTATGGTAAATCGGTAGTGCTCTGCCTATAGCGTAGGAAAAATCCCTGCTCGCTTTTGGTACATACATGTTTACATCTGAGGTAGCCATCTTTCGTTCCTCTCTTATAGCCAATGGAAAGAAAGAAGGACTTTAAAGCATGATTCGTCTGTCATGAACCTTGGAAGGAGATGGGTAACACCACATCTGACTGCAGAGAGAGTAGCGGGTAACCCACTGAAAAGCAAATGCATCCATTGCGGACATCTACCCTGGGCCTGTGTGAACTTTCTCCTGAGTTGCTGGTATCTAATTTTTCAGAGGGGTGGTTTCTATTTCAGCACCTGTTTCAAAACAGGTTTTGGTGGATATCGTGTAGACAGGTGGGGGTCGGGCTGGCTCAACCAGGCTCCAGGGGAAGAAGGACAGCATCTGAGGGAAGGCTGCCAAAGGGCAACAAACAGAAAGGTGGTGGAGGAGAGGTGTGGAGGCCAGGGGGTGGCAAAACAGTCCCACATGTTGAAATTGAGGGGCAGCTGTGAGCTTTCCGGCATCTGCAAAATCCCCTCAGATGTGGCTGAAGCTGAGGTGCCCAGGGAAGCAGGGTAAGGGTGAGCAGTCCTGGGATGGACTGGAGGTTGCCACCAAGGCAGCACCCTGGTTGCAGATCACAGGCTGCCATCACGTGGTCGTCTCTTGTGAGACATGCTCATGCAGGAAAACTTCTCATGTGCTCTCCCAGTCTTGGGACAGAGACCCCTCATAATATTTCCCTGCTCTCCTCTGCTTTTCTGCTTTGCACCTCTGATATTAGTTTAAAGTCATGAGTGGTGGGATATGAGACCAGTAGAACTGGAGCAGAAGTACACAACAACTTATGAGAGAGAAGTTAATAAATAAAGGAAACAGAAGTTTTCACATCATAAATATGCATGTAGGTAGGTGCAATGCCAAATACAAACCAAGAATTTTTTTTACCTTGTTTCGTATGCTAATTTCATACTCAAAACAATCTCCTTTTCGCAAATGACTTGTAAGGGGTGTTTGCCATGTAATTACGCAACTCGATGAATCTCTAGTATAATTGACAGCAACATTTAATGGAGGAGTGAGTATTTCTGGAAAGAGATTAAGTGGTTAATGTAGACGTGGTCAGTAATCAGCTACAACTCGTGTTCATTGCTAAATACATGTGAAGTTAAGGCAACTGATGTACAACTGTGTGCTACTGATGTTAACAAACGTTACCTGTTAAACAGGAGTAAAATACAGTAGGAAAACTTGGGAATGTATCACTTCAGTTGTTGGACATCTGAAGTAACTGAAGGTCATGTAAAAAAAGTATGAAGGATTTTGTGTAATCAGTAACGCAATCAGCAGAGTGCCATTTTCTTCTCTGTCTAAATTTCACATTGACAACGCAAGTCTCCATAGGAAAAAAGACGGACGTTTCTGTGCATGCGGTGGTACTCAGGTAGTAGATTAAGTTGTCTGAATCTCAGTGCCTACAACGTAGTTGACTAGGTGTGACTTAAGAGTCTAACCACTAGAGTCAGCAGAGACCTCACCGGTAGCGCCCGTGATGCCTGCAAAGCCGTTTGGTGTACCACAGAGCAGGCGTGCTCAGCCAAAGAGCTCTGAGCTTTACAGCCATGGGCTGCAAGCAGGGGTCAGTCTCACGCTGCGCATTGCAGACACCATAGGACACCCAGGAGGACCCTGGTCTCTCACAGGTGCTGGGCCACCCCTTGTGGATGCCTCAAGTGTCTGAGGGTGTTTCAAATGGCACTAATAATGCATATCTTTAGGCAGCTGAATCCTGTCCTGGATCTCTAGCAGAGCTTAGATGCCTAGCTCGCACATAGGTACTCACAGATTTAAATAACACAGTCTAAATTTGCAAGTTGAAGCCTCCCTTTGGTTTTTTGGACATATAGCTTTTGTGGCTCCCAGGCATGGAATTATGGGATGGAGAAACGATCCCATGAGAAAAGTGGCCTTGAAAGTCTAACCATTGTTTTTCATCACTTGGATTCCATGGATATGTTCACCGCACTTCTTCAAGCTGTTATTTCAGGCTGCTTCTGCCTTTGCTTGTTTTAATTAAGTTTTGGAACTATAGTCTGTCAGCTATCAGGAGCAAAGTCTGTCCTGCAGTGTAGGATCCTGTCCTGGCTACAGACTTTGTTTTATAATTTTTTTCTCTTCAGAGAAAATTTCCCCACTTCCTTATTTTATAAAACAATAATAAAATAAAAATGTTCATTTACCTACCAATTTTATACAGTTGAATGTACTCATCATAGAACTGGATCAGGGCGTCTTTGCTAGACCCGTTCACCAAGAAGTAAGCTTTTTCAGTTGCTATCTTCACATTTTGGAATCTGCATCCCGTGTTTCTGCCATTTTCATCTTTAATGTAAAGCTCACATTCCATTGCATCATCATATCTGTATACAGCAAGGTATTTTAGTTAAATGTGGGCAGTGGATATGTCAAATGAGAATTCAGACTTCCCTAGGCTCAAGCAAACCTACTTACATCGAGTTCTGCCAGTAGAGAAAATAGTGGGTATCTCCTGGAGCATCCCTGCCTGCCTGCCAAGTGCAGTTCATGAGGGAAATGTTATAAATCACACAGGAGAAATTTTCAATGGCCGACCCTTTCATGCCTGCAAACACAGGAATATCCACAATGAGGAAAAATGGTGTGACTGTTTCATTCTGGAGGATCATAGAACATGCTTAGATATGTTAGATACCTGCAACTCCAGCTGGTTATTGGTTGGGTTAGGCATGACAACTGAGAGAAAGCTGGACATTCCCTATTTTGACTGCCTCTGAACTGTGAAACCTGGGACTGAACAGAGCATTCACACAGGTAAAGCAAGGCACACGGCCTTTTAACACCATCCTTGGTGCTACAGAAAGAAGTATTTCTCCTTTTAAAATTAATGCTCAGGAATCCACTCCTGGATTGCTTACACACAGTGTTTAAAAAGTTGGGGCTTTTAAAAGTAAGGGGGGGCCCTCTGATCAAATGACCTCCTGGCTAGATCTTTCCACCCTGACGTGGATGACAGAGATTTGATCTGTTCCTTTTCTGGAGCACATGGAACCACAGAATGGTTTATATTGGAAGGGACCTTAAAAATCATCTAGTTCCAACCTCCCCGCCATGGGCAGGGATACCTTCCACTAGGCCAGGTTACTCAAACCTTGGAGGGACAACCTCATTTCCTCAGAAGCTCCCTTGTGGCTGGGCTGTGCAGGCATGCTCAGCTTCCTTCTTTCTTCTTCAGCCATTCTTCTGCTTCATTCTGTGGTGGGCCCCAACTTCAGCGAAAGGGTGGAGGCTTCCTCTGCTACTGCCTCCAGCCCCCTCCAGCACCCATTATTGAGGGCACCCTTGTGGAAGCAGGGGCAATCCCCTGGGGAACCTGCATGCTTGGAGGCTAGGGCCAGCTAGGGAGGAGCATCAAAAAGAAGCCGTGTGTGCTGGTTTGTATTTTGAGGGTCACCGTGACTGTGTTTCCTCTGTCAGGTCGCCGGGAAGAGGTGAGTAGTGAGCACTTTCTCTACTCAGATATGAGCAAGCTGCTAATCTCATCACGTCTGCCACATCTGAAACATCCCAGTTACGCACAGCTGCAGGAACACTGGCGAGTGGGCAATTTCAGTGGAGAACTCTGAGTTCAAAAGGCAGGGGAAAAAGGGCTGTAAAAACTTCAGGTTTGGAATGATGAACCTAGGATCTGCCTAAATCCCACTTTGATGAACTCCCACATGGGGCAAGCTCAGAATATTTTTGTGAACACTTGCCTCAGCGCAGTGGGTGCACAGCAGCTGAGGGAACCCACAGGAGTGTGTGCATGTGTGCGGGCACGTCCACGCCAGGGCCAGTTTGGGAGATTGCTACATTCAGTTTGCCCCTCGCTGCTTATCACTGGCATTTCCTTTCCTCACACCCTCCCATTTTATGGGTTTCACTGATCCCCCAGACTGTGTCTTTAGCTAGCTCTGTGGTCTGGCTCCTGACAAACTCACCAACAGCCCAGCAGAAAAGCATTGAATAACGAAATGGGTGCCAACATCTTAATTTGTAATGGCCAGAACAGTTATTTGAATCCACCCTTAAATTTAGTGGCATTTTGGAGCCCTAGTATGAAAGAGAATAATGCAATTACCAATACATTTGTAGTAATACGTCTCTTGCAGAACTGAGGAAACATTCATTACAGGGCAAATAATTTTAGCAGATCCGCAAAAAATAATTTTTAATAGAAAATAAAAGTTACCTACTGGTAAGGAATTGTTTTCTAAGTCAATGTTTACCTTTGAAAGATTGCAAATGGAGAAAATCTCACCTAGACCACAGACATTACCTCTACGAATAAAGGTGCAGTTTTTTGAGATGTTTGTGTTTGGCACTTCAATGATGAAGAATACCCCTTTGTGCAGAGGAATGTATCGTTCCACTGGAAACCTGCATCGTGAAATAGTCACCTGAAAAAGAACATGTTGATGTTTTATTTCTGTTTTTCCTTCACTTGTGTTAGATGCTGCTGGCTGTGGAAGTGCAACTCAGAAACTCAGGTTGTAGGGCCAAAATCTTGTGTGTGTATATGTATGTGTTTTAGGTTTAAGAGCTAACTCTCTCCTTTACCACTTGAGGGTGATGAAAAATGGAGCTAAGTGATCAAAAGCATAACTACACAAAAAGCTTTGCAGCTCAGGAGTTGCATGCTACACCAGTGCGCAACTATTAGAGCAGTTAGTACTCCAGTGGCATAACAGAAGATAGTAAATGAGGGAACCACATTGGAATTTAATTAAAGGATTAAGCAAAATAAAAGTCCTCATCTGACCTCCCCAGAAAGGTGTCTATGGCATTATATTTATAATCTTCAATAAAAATGTGATGTGTCTTTCTAATATGTATTTCTAATTAAGGCATCAGCTTTGCCATCTAAATAAACCATCACCATCTCTCTTTCTGTCAAGCTTCCTACTTTTCTCTTTGGATGATGTGGGCTCATGACATAACCTCTGCTACAGACAGGGTCAAATTTACTGGGAAACAAGTGAAGAACTTGAGATAACGAAAACCCATGGTAGTGTTCAGAGAATCCCCTTTTTGTTTGAAGAGGCTCTTGCTCTGTTTCTCTAAATTCTCTAGGAGTCTCACTTAGTCTCACAGCCCCTTTATTCAGCACCTACATCCCTATTCATGATTCAATGTAGCTACAGTCCAAGCTATCGCCTCCTTTCCACTTTGGTGCCAGGACTTCAGTTCTGTGGTATGCACAGGATGCTCCTCCTGCAGCAAATGCACCCTGGAACCGGTGATGATTTTGCACAGCCCTTGACAGATCGAGCTGTAGACTGCAAACAATCACTGATCAGATTTTACCTGCAATGGATTATTTTTTTAAAGTGAAATTGATAAAAGGTAAAAAAAAAAAAAAAAAAAGAAAAAAAAAGAAAAAAGGTGCAATTATTTATCTCAACAAATAGCAAGTTTACCTGATAGGTCGTGTTATCCTTGTTCTTGTCCATGATGGTACAGTTGTACTTAGAGAAATTCTTGCTGCTCTCCCAGGACAGTTCCATTTTTCTCCAGTTCATTTTCACATTTGTAATAGGTGATTCTTGTGCTTCTGCTGAGAGTGTTACAGAATAAACTCAGTAAGGATATGCTATTGTTTTTGTTGAATGTAGAGGATGTTATCTGTCAGACTTAAGATGACAATTGCCAGATTAATTGCAAATATCTCTGATAAATGAAGAATTAAACCCTGTTTCTCAGATTATATCTGCATAAACGTACTTACAACCCGTACACTGGATGTCAGCATGCGAGGGATGAAATAGCATCATACACCACCAAATCATGCAAATGATTCCATGAGTATCAAACATCTTTTCTTCTCTGCAAAAAGACAATGAAGCCTTCAGGGAAAAAAAAAAAAGAAAGAAAGAAAGAAAAAGGAAAAAAGAAAAGAAAGAAAGAAAGAAAAAGGAGAAAAGAAAAAAAGAGAAAAGTGACACCAAAGTGTATTTTGGTTTCTGCAAAGCTTCATTATTTTTTTCATGGGAAGAGTCAAAGGTGCTGTCTAATTCACCCTTAGGAAATAGCCAAGCACAGAGTGTGCTTCAGGACGTCTGGCAGGCACATCTTCTTTGAAAGAACTGAGTAGGCTCACTATGGTCCATTATAACACAGCTCTTTGAGGCAGAGAGGCCACAGACTCTCGGTATGATACATACGCTCACCATATTTGATGCAGAGACCATGACTTAGGATTACCGTTGTTCCACATATCTATCCTAACCCTACCACCAGAAAGTCAGGTTTTCTTGCTTTCTGATCCTGTGAACATCCCTGCAGATTTTCCAATGCAGTGCTCCAGTTTCTGCTGCAAAGTGAGCATTTAGACTGGCTTTCAACCATTTGTTAAAGGCGCCTTTTGGGAGGTGGATGGTTTGGCTTTTGGTTGTGTCAGGGTGTGGATGACTCAGTTCTCCGTGAGTGCTCTGGTAAAGCCAGCATCACCATCAGACATGTTCAGAGCCCATACCTGCTCCTGCCAGCATGTCTTAGGAATGCATGGAAAACGTCCGTGAGATCTGAACTAGGCAAAGCAGGAACAGAAAGGTCTCGATCTCTGTCAGGTTTTAGCAGGAATTAAATGCTGACCTGCTTAACTTTTTTTTCTGGCTGTGGCAAATCTACAGACTTGCTTCAAAGTCTTTTGGGATTGATTTCAAGATTTCATGTAGTAAGGCCTTAATAGCCCTTAAAATAATGTTTAGAGCAATGTCCCAAATCACTTCTTATTCTTTTCCTGGAGGCAAAGATCAAAGCTGACTGTGGACATACTGTTGGTTTTGTATACTTTATTTATCAATTTCAACGCTATTTTCTATCATCTTTACTTCTTTTCTTTTCTGACCACAGATCAGCTAAGAACAGCTTTCCATTCAGAAAAGTACCTTAGGAGCTGGAATTTTAATGGGCCTTTCCAAAGGCCACTTGGTACCCAAGATTCAGCTGCTTTTCCATTGTCCTGAGTATCCCAAATAGCAGCATTTATCTTAAACTTGATGACACTTCAGTCAGTTCCTGACAAACCTGAATGAATTTTTCATTTTATTATTCATGGTCCCTCAGTTTTCACCTCTTTTCACAGAAAACTGAATATACTAAAGAATGCCAGTTGTTAGGTGTAATTTACTGTATCCTACTATTAAATAAGATACTTTTTTTTCTACACTTTCTTTGTTATCATTTGTTTTGTGTCCAGAACTTGTTGAATCTTACTGTGGACATTATTAAACTTTGAGGATGTCCGCTTTGTAATCAAAATATGATGCTAGCTCATAAGAATTATGTCCATAATAATTTTAAACTCGTATAACTGCAGTGATATACAGTTGAACTTGGGCTATAAAATACACTTGAGACGCAAGGAAAAAATTCTGAACCTGCTTAGAGCTATTTTAGAGAATGTGACTCTCAAATCTTCATGTACAGTCCATTTGAACAAAGATTTATATAATTACAGTGCACACTTCTCGGTATTTCTGATCCTCTGCACCTACAACTTTCCTTCTGTAAGTTGTCAGCATTTTCTAGAATGTACTTCTGCCTTTGTGTGTTTTTCAGTCCAGTTTCCTGAAATGAGTTATAGTATATGCTAATGGCCTTTTCAGTGAGGAATGCTACAAAAGACCAGATATTTTTCAGTGTTTCTTTCCCCTCTTGACTTGCCTCCATTATGTCTTGGTAATGAAACAGATTTATTAGCTTAGCTGCGGATTACCTGTGTGGGATGAATTTTAATATTAAGACATCTAAAAGTATCTATAAGTAAGCATTTATGTAAGCATAAGTTGTTTAAGCTCCTGCTACAGTCAATGGAGATAAGGTTGAATTTCATTCACTGCTTCTGGTACACATAAATAATTTCCCACTACTTGTTTTAAAGCCTTTGATTATTGCTATATAGAAGTCTTATTAACCTTTTTAGTATTTTCCTATTTTTTTTTTTAATATTTGATTTTCTGTTTCCCTCAGCTGAGTTTCTTTAGTTTGGAAGTCTTTTTCCCAAAGGCATTTTTTTAAGCAGCAAGCAAACCTTACACCTGGTCAGCTTTCTTTTTCCTGCTTTTTTCTTTTCTTGTCTCTCACATAGCGTACGGATATTGTCTCTGGTGAGGCAGTGTATAGACCATGTGAAGGAGGCTACGCCTCCCCTTGCAGACTGTGTGAGTTTAGGAAAGGGTTGGCACTGCTGCCTGGTTCAACAAGGTAGTTCATGGCTGTGCTTTATTGTGTTGTCCTTCTCTAGCTTATGAAACACTTGGTTCTGGCTGGGTTGGAGTTAACTTTCACCAGAGCAGCCCATATAGTGCTGTACGTTGTAGCTGTAGCTAGAATGGTTTTGATAACACACCAACATTTTGGCTATTGCTGAGCAGTGCTCGCACAGCGTCAAGGCGCTCTCACCAATCTCTCACCCAAAAGCCAGTAGGCTGAGGGTGGGCATAGCCAGGGCAGCTGACCCAGACTGTCCAAAGGGATGTTCCAGACCACATGATGTCATGCTCAACAATGAAAACTGAATGCAGTAAAAGCCAGGACCTCAAGAGATCTTCAAGACATGCAGAAAGATTACAGCTGCCAGCCAGGGAGGCAGATTGCTGCCTGGCTGCTCTAATGCTGGGATAGCGGGCCAACAGTCAGGAATTAGAGGACAGGAAAGCCCAACAGCTGAGATCCCTGACTAGGGACTGGAGAACTGACAGAGGAATTGGAAAAGAGGCAACAATCCATAATCTCTAGAGGTGGCTCCTGTCAAGCCTGTCTCTCCATTCAAGGGAAATTTTTGTGAATTACCAAGGGAAATGGACTACCAGTGAGGAAGGCATCCAGCACCTGAGAGAATTAGCAGTGCCAGAAGTCATCTACAGTGACCTCGGTGACAACCAGGTCTCCAAAGATCTTAATGACATCCTATGTGTGTGTGCCACGTGGAGGAATGTAGTCCAAAATACACCAGTATGATATTCCAATAGCTTGGTAATGATATATTGCCCACATTCAGATACATCACGTGTCAAGAGAGCGTCTTCCTGGCTTCAAAATATTGAAGAAAATCTCTCTCCCTCCTTTTCCCCATGGACCAGCAACTGGGCTGTCATGGACACCACATGGAGTCAGCTCCCTCTGGCCCTGGTCAGAGGGAAGGGAGCCCCAGGTGCATGCCATGTGGCATTTTCCGGTTCTTTCTGCATGACTAGGGGGAAGACATGAGGAAGTGGGATGGTGACCCCACTTTTAAACTGGAAGCCAATGTACGCAAACTGAGGGGGAAAGCAGCTGATAAGAAGGGACCACCTAAGAAGTCTGTCAGCTTAGCTGCTGTTGAGACAGAAGGCGGTGATCAGCAGTCCTCCAGATGCAGAAGGACTGAAATTGCTTCCCTTGATTCTGGTGAATGGACTTCTGGTCTGGCACTGTAAATGTCAGACAGTGAATACTCCAACCAGTAATAGAGGGTCCCTATGTCTGGCCAGGAGGAGGAAAAGGATGACCGGGTTTACTGGACTGTGTGGATTCTATGGCCTGGCACATCAGATCCACAGAAGTATGAGGCTTGGGTAGAGACCAGAGTACAGTATACCCTGATGCCGTCAGGTTATAAGAGCACAGAACCCATCTGGATTTATGGAGCGACAGGGGCATCCCAACAGTTTTCTGTACTGGAGCCTGAGTTGACCTTAGCAGGGTCGAGCGGCAAATGCATCCTACTGTGTTACCACCCAGCAGCCCTGTGTATCCTTGGCACAGGCTACCTCAGGAGAGGGTACTTCAAGGACCCAAAAGGGTATAAATGGGCTTTTGGTGTCACCACCATGAATACAGAAAAGGTTAAACTGCTGCCTACCTCTGTTGTGGACTTCCTGTGGATTGAAGAGCATGTGCCAGTTGCTACCATGATGGTACACTGGTGGCAGTATTGCACCAACCAAGACTCACTGGTTTGAAGCTATAAGCTAATTCAACAACTGGAGAACCAAGGAGTGACCAGCAAGACTCACTCACCCCTTAATAGACCCATACACACAGTGCAGAAGTGACAGAGGGTAGAGGTTAACAGTGGCCTACAATGGCTGCCTTTAACTCCAGTTCATATCCAACATACACATGAAAGCAAACTGTGGCCTGCACTCTGCTGTCACAAGGACTGAGAAAAGAACATGCTTTCATATGGAGGAGTGTCGAATACACCTGGAATCAACTGCCCCAGGAGTGGAAGCACAGTCCTACCATTTGTCATGGACTAATCCAAACCGCAGTGGAACAGGATGATGTCCCTGAGCATCTGCAATACACCAACATCACTGTGTAGGGCACCAAAGCAGAAGAAGTGTTTGAGGAGGGAAAAAGAATAATTCAGATCCTTCTGAAAGCTGGTTTTGCCATAAATAAAGAAGCAAGGTCAAATGACCTGCACAGGGGATCCAGTTCTTGGGAGTAAAATGACAGGTTGAAGATTGACACATCCCCATGGGTGTGATCAATAAGACAGCAGCTATGACTCCACCAGGTAACAAGAAAGAAACACAAGCTTTCCTAGGCCTTGTGGGATTCTGGAGAATGGATATTCTAGGTTATAGTCAGCTTGTGAGCCCTCTCTATCAAGTGATCGGAAAGAAAATCTATTTTGAGTTGGGCTTTTAGCAACAGCAAGCCTTTAAACAGATCAAACAGGAGATAGCTTGTGTGGTAGCTATTGGGCCAGTCTGTACAGAACCAGCTGTACAAAATGTGCTCTAGACTGCAGCTGGGGAGCATGGTGTCACCTGGAGCCTCTGGCAGAAAACAGCAGGTGAAACTCGAGGCTGACCTCCAGGGTTTTGGAACTGGGGGTATCAGGGATTGAAAGCCCACTACGCTCTGACTGAAAAAGAGATACTCCCAGTATATAAAGACATTTGAGCTGTTGAGCTGATTCAAAAGTTGTTGGTACAGAAGTGCAGCTCCTGTTGGCACCATGGTTGCCTGTACTACACTAGATGTTTAAAAGAAACATCCCCTCTACACATCACACAACTGATGCAACATGGAATAAGTGGCTAGCGCTGATCGTAGAACGAGCTCAGATGGAGAACTCCAGACGCCCGGGAACCCTGGAAGAAATCATGGACTGGCAAGAAGGCAGAGATTTTGGATCATTGCCTGAGGAGATGACTCATGCCCAAGAGGCACCACCATATAATGAGTTATCAGAAAATGAAAGACATTATGCTCTGTTTACCGATGGATGCTATCATGTTGTAGGAAACCATCGGAAGTGGAAAGTTGCTGTGGGAAGTCCCACACAACAACTCATTGAAGGATAAGGTGAGTCAAGTCAGTCTGCAGAAGTGAAAGCAATCTAACTGGCCCTAGAGATTGCTAAACAAGAAAAGTGGCCAGTATGCTGTCTGGATGGATGGTGGCAAATGCCCTATGGGGTGGCTACAACAATGGAAGCAGACTAATTGGCAGTGCAGAAATAAACCCATCTGGGCTGTTGCATTGTGGCAAGTCATCACTGCCTGGGTGGAAAACATCGCTCTAAAGGTATGTCATGTGGATGCTCATATGCCCAAGAACCATGCCACTAAGAACATTGAAACAACGAACAGGTAGGCAAAGCTGCCAAAATCGAAGTGACTCAGGTAGATGTGGATTAGGAGCAGAACTGCGAGCTATTTGTAGCTCAATGGGATAATGAAACATTGGGACATCTAGGGAAAGTTGCAACATACAGATGGACTTGTGATCAAGGGGTGGACCTGACCATGGCGACCATCATACAGGTCACCATGAATGTGAAAAATTTGCTGCAATCAAGTGAGCCATGAGAGTAAAGTCTCTGTGGAACAGAGGTGGTGGAACCCAGGTGGTGACTGGGTTTTTGATATGGTGAGGCCTGGCAAATTGACTATGTTGGGCCACTGCCACGAGCCTGCCACAGCAAATGTTACATACTCAGCATGGTGGAAGCAATTACCAGGTGGCTGGAAACATACCTGTAAACCATGCCACTGCCTGAAACACCATCTTGGGCCTTGAAAGGCAAGTTTTTTAGCAACAAGGTACCACAGAAAGAATTGAGTCAGACAATGGGACTCATTTCCAAAATAAGATCATAGAGTCCTTGGCCAAGAAACTCATCACCCATTAGGTGTAACACATCCCCTACCACCCACAAGCCTCTGGAAAAACTGAGTGATATAACGGCTGTTAAAGACTATGCTGACAACACTGGGTACTGAGGCATGGAAGCATTGGAGTTTAAATTTAGCAGAAGCCACTAGAGGATTGGCTAACCGTCCTGGTCCTGCCCAAACAAAGCCCCTGCATACTGTGGGAGGAGATGAGGTTCCCATAGTGCACATAGGGAAGTTGCTGGGGAAAGTGGTGTGTTTTCTTCCTCTTTAGGAAAAGGTAAGCCCATTCGTGAGATTGTCTTTTCTCAAGGACCTGGATGTACTTGGTGGGTAATTTAGAAGGATGGAGAGATCCAGCACATACCTCAAGGAGATTTGACCTTGGGGAAACTTAATCCATGATGTGAATTGTGTGCTGTAGGAAGTAATGTAGTAGCAACTACATGAAATGATGGAGGGAGCTTCACAAGGAACCAGTGAGTGCAGCAGTGACCCAAACCAAGCTGGTGTTGGTGCCCAACAATCAAACATGCTGCTTCCCCTGTCCTGAATGACGGCCTTGACAGATGGGCCAAAGTCATAGCCTGTTCTTACAGACATCTTGGGGAGTGACAGATGCCCATAGAATGGGGAAATAATATCTAGCTATTTGCTAAGGGACAAGGCATATTAATTAATGTGAATGTATAAATCTGTATGTTGGATATAAAGATGCTTTAAGTATATATTATAAGTTGTAAGTATTAGTAAGAAGGGATGTCAGGAATGAGAAACAGAGACAGCGGGATGTTCAGAAGACATGTAAATGTATCAAAGTATGTGGAACCCGAGCATGACACAGATGGTATGGAATAGGTGGTGGAGATTGCATTTGGTCCAGCTGCGATGGAGTTAGCTTTCCCCAGAGCAGCTCATACAGTGCTGTGCTTTGTAGTTGTAGCTAGAACAGTGTTGATAGCACACCATTGTTTTGGCTGTTACTGAGCAGCCGCACAGCATCAAGGCTGTGTCTCCCAACCCACCACACCCATCCCACAAAGGCCAGTAGACTGAGAGTGGGCAAGAGGATGGGAGTGGGCAAAACTGGGACAGCTGACCCAAGCTAACTAAAGGGATATTCCATACCATATGATGTTGTACTCAGCAATAAAGCTGGGAGAAAGGAGGAGGGTGTGGGAGGAGGCATTTATTATTAAGGTATTTGTCTTCCAAAACAACTGCTGTGCATACTGAGGCCCTCCTTCCCAGCAAGTGGCTGGATATCACCTGCTGATGGGAAGTAGAGAATAAAGAAGAGGATCAGTGACAGAGCAGCTTGGTGGGCACCTGGTGGTATTTTTTTCCTGTTTAATATCACAAATGGCTCTCCACTTTTCAAACTAGATTAATTCCCTCTCTTCTTAGAGGTTTACATCCCTTACCCAGGAACTGTCTACTTAAAATGTTTGCTTCTTGCTGTGTCAGAAATGAGGAGTCAGATGTTACAGATCACTGTAGGAAATTTAAATTGCTAAGGAAGTGTGAGTTCCTGCAAAGGGTGACTCCACACTCATTCATGGGGCATGGAAGTCTGAGCAGAGCTAGTCCAACACTGTCATCAGTTCTTGTCAACCATATCTATATCTTAGGTATAATTTTCCTTTTCTTGGAGAAAATGATAACTCTTTGGAAGAGACTTCTGTATTCCCAGCATTTGTTTTTCTGTTTGTTTGTGTTTGGTGTGTTTTGTTTTTTTTTTTTCTAAATGAAGAAGCAACACTGGTTAATAGTTTGTTTTAGTATTTCTTAGTAGTGTAACTTCCTAGTAACAATTTTGTTGATTTCGTGTATTTCTAAGGTTAATTCTAAGACTATGAGGTAAATTCTTACGAACTCTGGAAAAAGAGAAAAATAGTAATATTTTGTTACTTGTCTGTCCTTCGATATTAATTGTTATGGTCATTCCAGAGTGCTGATTCCAGGCTGACTCCATTCGTGGTCAAAGCAAAAACCCAGACAGACCCTCCAAACATGTTGGAGTATTGAATATTTCCAGGAGACACCTCCCATTTCATGGAAATTGGCTTGATGTGACCCATTCGTCTTGGTGTCCAGGAATCAAGCCAGGACAGGACACTATGTTGGGGTTGCAACAGAGACAGGCACTTCACCGTAGCCTCATTCTTCTCTGCTTATCTCTTGCAGCATCAATCTCTTTTTTGTACATCATCAAGCTACAGTAAGGATGTGGCCACAGCTGCTGGGAAGTGATACTGAAGAATCTTAACTACAAACAGTATGGAGGACTGACTGTGAAATGTTATGTGAGATATTGGTCTCAACAGTTATTTTAACTTTCCCATGTCTTGGTGATCTCTCCAGTAATGCACATAGGAACCTTGAGACCTTTTGTCCTTCTAGTCTGCCCCTTTTCATATAGCCATATTTTTTGTCCATTTTGTGCCATCTGTTCAGTCACAACGTTTTCTCCTTCCTTTCCTCACCCTATGTTCCTTTTTAGGCATTTATTTTCTTATTCTCTGGCAACTGTCTGATCACCTTTCCTTTACAGTCTTTGCTTTATTCTTCTCGTCATCTCCCTCTGCCTGCTCTCATGACTGATCTGCTTTCAAAATCTCCCTCAGGTTTCCCACATGACAGCAGCCCCACGCTGCAAGCACTCTCCTTGTTTTTTCATGGAAATGCTTGTCTGGAGCACTGCCAAAGGAGTCATCTGCAGCCCTGCCTTCTTAGAGGAGTGTTTGCTGGGCACCAGTTATATAGGTTTACAGTGGGAGCAGCAGGGCCTGTAAGTGTTCATTTTCCTCATAAGAAATGACCGTTTCCGTTGACCACAGCACTGAGAGGGTTTGCTTCTCAAAGAGTTTGTGTTTCACGGTTGACTGACTTTTAAAACAAGATACACAAGAAAGGATTAGTGTTGGGTTGTGCCTGTATTCTCTCTATTGCCCCAGCTGAAGGTGCCTACATATAGCCAGGTCCCCTGGCTTTTCTCTGGCCTGCAGGTGGGATAAGAGATAGGAGCTGTGGTAAGCCCTAAGCCATTTGCCTGATCCATGCCTACCTTCTGCTCAGTGGCCAAACAAATGTCTCCAGAAGCACATCTGTAGGAACTTCATGCCTCCAGGACCTCCACCCTCTCCCAGACTGCTCTTTTGCAGGCAGGTGTGGTAGAACTCCCCCTGCTCTGAACAGACCTCAGTATTGAAGGTGTCAGAAAGAACACATACTTATGTCAAACTTGTTGGGAGTGTTATTTGGAGGATCAGACCAGAAGAAACATATATGTTAATGTGTAAGTGTTATTTCTTCATACTTCATTAGTATAAGAGATGATATAGAATCTGTTAGGATGAAACCCCCAATCCTTAAAACTCTATGCTTGTTTCTGCTTTGCTTCTTTCCTTTTTCTCTCCTGGTCAGTCTCACAAATATCTTGACCTCTCAACATGTGTCTTCTCTGCTATGTAGGGGACAAGAGGACTTGAGCACCTGGTTTCCACACTCCTTAATTCTTAGCTCAGTCCCTAGCTCTCTCCAAGACAGGTTTACTATAACCTAATCTCTCCACCTAAGCTGTGTGAATATGAGCCAGCCAGTGACACTTGGCCTTGGAGCTTTCTTTTATTGAGAGGTATGTGCATAGCCTGTATGTTTAATTTTTTCACCAGCAAAATCTTATCAAGGAAAATATTGCTGAACTCATTATCTAATGTTACCAGGTGTATGGTGCGTCTTACTCAGCAGATCTCTGGTAAATTGAACACTAGCAAACACAAGTCCGTTTGGTCTTTTGTAGCAAAGCATGGTCAAACTCAATCTGCTCTAGAATGATCTCAGTATCAATGTGTCAGAGTAATATAGAGTCACATTTAAAAGCTGTGTTACGCCTATAGTAGTTTTTTACAGAAAGCATCAATTAAATACCAATTTAAGCACTTTCAATTCTTACCCTTGTAGTCTGTACAGTCTATTGTCTTCACTCTTATGCTGCGAGTGCAGGATGCTACCAGAAAATGCCACCTGAGACCGAGGTTCCTTGGTTCTAATTCCCAGCTTTGCCAGTGACTTGATTTCCTTGAGTGGCTCTGGGAAAGTTACTCCTGCCCATGACACACTTCCAGAAATGAAAATTTGAATTTTACTCATAGGGTGATGTAAGGATAAAAAGTAGTGCTGAGGGACATGGTTTAGTAGTAACTTGGCAGTGCTAGGTTGGACTTGATGATCTTAAAGGTCTCTTCCAACCGTAACAATTCTATGATGCTTATACATAGCCGACAAACAGATGCTTATACATTGCGGACATACGGATAGCGCTGTACACTTGCTCAGGCATACCAGGAGGCATAGAAATAGGAATAAAAACCTTACAGTGCATACCAGGCAATGAAATATTCGTCTAAAATTGCTGCTTAAATGCTTCTTTCCCAGAATTATTTCAGTCTTTAGATCATTATTTTGATTTCTGTAGATGACACAAAGCTGGGAGAAGTGGTTGATATACCACTATTTTGCTACAGAGGAACCTGGACAGGCTGGAGAAATGGGCTGACAAGAATCTCATGAAATTCAGCAAATGGAAGTGTTGAGTCCTGCACCTGGGGAGGAAGTACCTCCAGCACCAGCACAGTCTGTGGACGACCTGCTGGAAAGCAGCTTTGCAGAGAAGGCAATGGGCAAAACCTGAAATAATGGAAATTCAATTTAAACACAAGAAAACACTTTTTACTGTGTTGGTAGTCAACCACTGGAATAGATTTTCCAAAGAGGCTGTGCAGTCTCCAATGTTGGAGATGCTTAAAGCTGACGGGGGAAAGCCCGGAGCAATCTGCTGTAGCTGACCCTGCCCTGAGCAAGGGGTGGGACAGGACAATCTCCAGATGTGCCTTCCAGCCTCAACCATCCGAAGATTTTGTGATTTACTTTTTTGCAAGGAATAGAAATCCACATATTTCTAGTTAGATTACTTTATAGAAAGGGTGCAGAAAATAGCATTTCTTATTGCGAAATAAGTGTCAGATAAAAAATGTCAAAGAGCACAACAGGCATTATAGACATTTCATAGTCTTCCTTGAATCTTGCAGAAAGCTCTAGAAATTTTATATATACACAGATTTATAGTTTTAATCAAATAGGCTAAAGCATCACCACAATTTTGCTTAGACTTCCTCAAGCAGGAAGCTAATCCAGATTTTGTATGTGCGCTAGCATAATTATACCTAATTTAATCCTTGGCAAACATTTGTATTCTGCACAAAATCTTCTGTGGCACAAGAAAAAACAATAGACAACATAGAGAGACATACCTCCTCTTGAAAAAACCTTTCTCCTTTATCTTGTTTGGTTTTGGATCGCAGCAGCAAGAACACCTGAACTGGTAGTTGTGGTCATGCAGGCATCAGTGAGTATTTTGCATGGCCAGTTAACTTCTTTTTACTGCATGCCAGTGTTAAGTAGCAAATGCTGCAAGTCAGACAGTGACTCAGTTTATCATTTCCCTTGCTGCTTTCAAACTTCCTTAAATTTCTTAAATTGCAGATGTTAATGATTTCACACGAACTGATCATGCAATACCTTTTCCTTCCTGTTATGTTGGATGAACTAAGCATTAGTAGTCACAATATGCAAACTCATTATTCAAAAATACATAAATACTCAGTAGTCATAGTACATGACTTTGGTCATAGAAATAACTCTACTACAAATAAACACATTTTCATAAATAACATGTTCTAGAAATAACAGCAGCATTGTGTGACTAATCCATGTTTAAAGTGCTTATAACATGGCCACTTAATTCTGTCAGGACCTGACTAGCTGTATACATCATATATGACCTCTGCATCAGCCCTGGTTCTCCTTTGAGGAAGATCAATCCTTACCATGTGTTTGCAAACAGCCAAGAAAATTCTGTCTTGCGTATTTGTAGGCAAAGTGGCAAGGAAAACATCAGATGCAAATTTCTGAACTTTCGCACTGCCTGATTTTGGGTTGGTTTTGTTTGGTTCATCTTAGGCTACAATACCATAGGTTAGGTGCAAAAGCCTCTGAATTTTCAAATTAAAAGAGACTATCCAAAGCATTTGCTGCTGAATTCAGTAATGTCAAGATCACAAAAGACTTTGCAGACATAAATATGAGACTCTAAGCCACAATGTTTGCTTTAACTTCCAGCAACTTGAGATGTGGCTCTGGGTCATGCTGAGTGTTAGCCACTTCCCAGTTTGCTTTACATGGTATCTGACATGCAGATATGTAATCTTCATGTAATAGATTCTTTTTCTTTCTTGCTGTTCTCAAATGCTTGTAGCAAGTGTGGTTTGAATTAAGCCTTACCTTCCACTCCCGATGCAGACACAGTAGCAGTAATGTGAAGAATTCCCCAGGCTTCTTAGGAATGAGACAGGATTCTTAGTAGTCAGTCTGTTAGAGGAAGAACTATTTTTAACCCTGCTTTCCTTGAACAATTTTTTTTTGTTTTGTTTGTGTATGTTCTCAGATCCACCAATAGCAAATTACTTCACAGACATTTCAAATTTTAAATGTCTTTGCTTTTCAGTCAACACTGCTCAGTCTTCCCTACTTTTACCCAGTGATTCCCACCAGAAGGGCATGTTAATAACATTTTCCATTTTAAAACCCTGATGATATGGATGAAAAAAACTGTAGATAAGTTAAGTGGGCAATACTGAAGGCAGGGTGCATGTGAGGCAGTGGCTCAGCTGCAGAATTTTGTCTCTAGAACCACATGCCTAGCATTGACTCAGTCCTTGCCAGCTTTTTCAGTACCTTGGGAACAGGACAGGCACATTTCAGATCCTGTACTTACTAAAGGATTTAATTTGTTTATTTTATGTAGGCTGAAAAGAACACAGAACATGTGTCAGTGTGGTCTGAAATTGCCTATTCATCAAATATGCTCTACTTGGGTACCACCAGCCACCTCAGTGACCACTACCACCTTTCGTAAGTTTTCCCTTCAACAGGTCCCACCTTCTCCTGGGAACAGTCATGTCAACAGCTTATGAACTGCCACAGTCTACTGCTGTGTGTTTATGATAAGCCAGCAATGATTTTGGTTTTGTTTAATTGTGCTTTTCCGTGGTTTATTCTAGTTCAGTATTGGCAATGTGAGTGGCTGAGACTCTCCCAAGAGTAGTCAGGGGTGGGCAGAGACCTCTCCGGTTCTCCCAGGACAGCCTCTTCTAGCACAAGAGCTCCAAATCCACAGGTGAAAGATGGTCCGCTGGGATCTCTTGCAGGCGGTGTTTCATGCTGTTGATGTAGATGTTGCTAGCCAATTCATTAATAGCTTGTCATAAATGAAAGACAGAAAATTCACTCTACATGGTCTGAAAAATCTGTTAATGGAGTCTCAGTTTAGCATTAGCATTTGCAACATTAGGAGGAGCTCCAAGAAAAAGACCAGGCTAATAAAAGCTACTGAAATGTTACCAACCTTTCATAAGAAAGGAGTAGAGGGAACAATTGTGTTCATATGCTTCAAGAAGTTGCCAAATGTACGAAGCTGTCTTGTAACAGACTAAGAAGGGCTGCTGTAAATCACAGAGTTCTAGGAAATGCACAGCACAATTTTTCAAAACATCGTTTTTGAAAAAGCCATTTTAAAATAATATTATATTGTGTACTTTTTCCTCTTCTGGACAGCATAAATTCAAGTGAGTAGTGGATGATTTCAAGGTTCCTTTTGGACTATTCCTTCAGCCTGCCTGGGTCAGCAGATGGCAACCCTCATCTTAGGCAAATCAGCTGGTCACCCCAATTTGGTGTCATCTGCAAACGTGATGACAATGCACTCCATCACTTCCTCCAGGCCATTGATAAAGAAGTTAAGCTGGATAGGTCCCAGGACAGTCCCCACTTGTCACAGGCATTTACCCCTGGTAAAATAATATTTTCTGTTCCCAGTGACCACCTTCTCCTTAATGCGCCCAGAAATGTGCTCCAAAAGCACTCACACCATGAGTTTCCCAGGTTGACAGCCCTGCAGTTTTCTGGATTGAACTTTTGGCCTTTTTTTCAACATGGGTGCAATATCTTTCCTGAATAAGTTGAAGTACGTTATCCCTTCCCAGGAGAAAACAGGAAACAAATGAGGATTTTGTTTAACATCTATTTAAGAAGAACATAATGCCATCTTCTGAGTGTCTTGATATTGTCGTTATTATACTTTCCTATTCCCTTCCCTACAGAGAGACAATGAATGGGTTATAGCTCATGGGTAGGTTTTGGTAGATTAGAGACAAACTACGCTTCACTCTGGCAATTTTGCCCAAGAGGAAAGGTATCACGAAAGGTTGTATAAACTAGCAGTCGTATAAACTTGTTGTATAAACGTTGTATAAACTTGTAGTCTAGTACAAACCCATCGCTCTTTTAGGAGGTGATTGTGAGCATTTCAACTCTGGCCACTGCTGCGTACTAAGAGAAATACAAAGATGGTTTGCATGTGTGTCCAGCATGAACTCAGCCTCATTAAGAAATTGGCCTTGTTGTTCTGATCTGCTGCAGAAGTCTTCCCAGGCAAGTCTATGACCAAAAGGCAATCATTAACTTTGTCAAAGGCGGTAGGTGTGCCAAGAGTTGTTTGCATACAGCTGCAGTAGAAGTTGGACAGTGTGGGGCATCACCCGTGGCTGCACTGATAACTGGAAGGCTCCCCAGCGCTGGAATGTGTCCAGGAACAACTGTTCCCAGCACTGATTTGGCCAGGATTTGCAAGCAATGTCCTGAACAACTCCTGGACATAGTCCAGAGGTTAGCTCAGGTCAGGGCTAATTTATAAAGGCAGTTTGCATGTGTCCACCTTATTTAAGAGTTTAATAAAATGTGTATGGGCTCTTACACGCCAGTTGGCCTCAATGCAAGAAAGTAGTCTGGGAGTATTTAGTCTAATAATCAAATGTCCAGTATCATTACACAAACAGCAGTGTTCAAATTTCTAGTATAGAAACACAAGCCTTTAAGTCTCAAAGTGAAAAATAATTTTACACCAAAGCATAAACATGATGTGTCAGTGATTCTTCACCCAATTCTGAAAAACATCATGAGACCTCCAAGATCTGAATCTCAGAGACCAAAAGGATCAGATAGATATGTGAGTTATCAAAATTAGAGGGGCTAGTCAGAGGATAAACTTCTTTTTCTTGTGAATAAAAGTGCTTAAAGGCTAATTCTGTTAAAGGAGGAAATTGCTGAGCATTTTCTCTTTGAGTCTCAAGAACATCTTAGAAGTCATGGTGAGCTTCCAGCATTATATCTTCAGATTAGGAGCAAGCGGATGGTTCACTGACCAACCATCCAAACTGGAGAGTTAGATGGTAAGACTCTCTTGGAATAACTCCAGATCAAGGCTGGGCCTTGTATGGAACTAGTCTCTAAACAAAAATGGAAGTTTTTACCTGCCCAAATTCTGACTTTCTTGCTGGAATAGGCTTCTTTCCCAAAGAAAGGAGCCCAAAAATCAAATTATACCAGTAAAATACAGTTTGTTGCTGTGCTCCTGATCTCTGTCAAGGATGTCAGGAGACACCCCAGAAGGTGCGAGTATTCGCGTCTTGTCTTCTGTGCTGACCTCATGCTCTCTACTGACTACTTAGCTCTTACAATGGCTTAAGTTGTCTAAGCAATGCAGAAATTAGATTTTTACCAAGTACTGATAATACTGATATTGTGTAGAAATGTTATCCAATATTCTTTGATTCTACAAAGCCTTCACGTGTGGCAGCACTATGGCAGTATGTGATAAAGAGATGGTTATGCCCTCTCTGGTGTCTTCCCAAACAGTTAAAACAAACATTGAAATGTATTCTTTAGGTCCCATTCATAATACAAACAGAGAAAATAGTTTTTTTTTTCCTCTTTTAAAAAGAAAAATCTCCTTGATCCTGGCTTAGCATAGTAAAGGGTGAGGGAGCCTGTACAAAATAAGATTACTTTTGTCAAAAACGTTGGAGCCCTATCCACAGAAATAAACCAGTGTGTGAATTCTGACAGGATAAATACAAGAGCACAGTAAGTCAGGCCAAAAAAGTGTTTTATGGAACAACCTGTAAAAGTAAAAAAAGAAATCTAGTAATAAATAATTTCCCCAAATAGCAGTCTTATCAGAAACCATTGAGCAAAATATATGATTAAGGTATATGAAAAGATTTGTTAAAGGGGGTAAGGTGACAGCAGAAAGTATCAATGAGTATTTGGTATTACAGATGCCCTCAGGGATGTTGTCATGCTGGGATTTTTCTTCAGGATCACACTCAAAATCAAGTGCCAGTCAAAGGGGTTAGAGAAAAAAATCAGCACTGCATTGTTAGACCAGGAGAAAAGTCTAAGGTGCCTTAAGATAATAGGAGGATCCTCACATGGATAAACAGTTACAAGTAGTTTTACAAGTAGTTTGGGATAATAGAAATCCAAGATGTCTGTGAGGAAGCTCAATAACTTGATAATAGTGAGTGACTGAATGATAAATTGGCAGATAAAATGCCAATTTCATGTACAATGTACAAAAATCTAAAGTTGCACACATGATGAAGAAAAATCTTAATATGCTGAAGTGCTGGATTAGCTGCTGGACATTTTACTCTGAAATGGTATGGCCTTTATGCCCCTATATATTTCTGTTGCTACATGATAGATTTCCAGAGTTTTTTCTGTCTGGTCTAAGAATGCTTGACTTGGAAGACTACATCATCTGAGCATGACAGAACTCCACCTGTCCTTTGGAACAGGGAAAACAACGCCAGCAGGACAGAATCTTTCCTGAAACCACTTCTGCTCATAAATTGCATGAGAAGTTCAGTGTTCCAGCAAAGCAAGAGTGTAAAGAAACCCAGCAATCTAGCATTGGTAAGCGTAACCACTTGTGGGTTAATAAAAGCATTAGCAGAACCTGGCCAGGTGTTATTAGGAAGAGAGGAGAACACTAAGGGTTGAAATGATAACAGTTTCCTAAGGCTTACTTAGAGATACTGGCTGCAACATCCAGCTAAATCTAATATTTAGCAGCGAAACCTCTCAAGCCTTCCACATTTACATACTACTGCTCTGAGCAGAGAAAACAGGCAATAGGGCATTTACAGTACTCTACACAGCAACACTAAAGTAGAGCCTCTCCTGCAGAACACAGTCTCAGATTTGAAATATGGCAAAGTAAACCTTAGGTCTCCCAGGCTTCCGGGAAAATGGTGGAACAGAGCCTATATCAAGAACAATATCCCAGAAGATATCCCTATTCACATCTCTTTAGAATTGATTCCCTTATGTTTATCACTTATCTGAAAAGGCTGTTGCTGGTCCTTTCTAAAGTGTTCCATCCATACAAACGAATTTATGGCAAGGTAAGGCTGCATCAGACTCCCATGACCAACAACAGAAATAGAAATATTTTTCTGCAAACCTTTGACAGAGCTTGTATGTTTTCCAGGAGTGAACCTGTAAGAACAGAGGTTCGGTATACACTTCCCATAAAAAATGAAAGAGGAAAAAGCAGTTGGTCCAATGATTCATGAGAGACAAAGGGCCCTTCCAGTCACTGAAACAGAAAATGAAGAACTGTCTCTAAAGGACATTCTTCCTTTTCCTGCCTCAGAGGAACCACCTAAACACGAGTTACCTGAGCTCCTCACCTTTTCCAATACTTGACTTTCCTATGCTTCCCCAAGCCCTAAACCTAAGGCTATATATCAGGTTGAGAATGTATCAGGAAATGATACTGGTCCAGAGGAGGGCCACGAGGATGATCCGATGGCTGAAGCACCTCTTCTATGAGGAAAGGCTGAGAGTGTTGGTGCTTTTCAGCCTGGAGAAGAGAAGGCTCCGGGGACACCTTGTTGTGACCGACCTTCCAGTACCTAAAGGGGGCCTACAGGAGAGCTGGGGAAGGACTTTTTACGAGGGCATGTGGTGATACGATGAGGGGGAATGGCTTTAAACTGGAAGAGGGCAGGTTTAGATTAAACATTAGGAAGAAATTTTTCAGTTTGAGGGTGGTAAGGCACTGGAACAGGTGGTCTAGAGAAGTTGTTGAGGCCCCATCCCTGGAAGTGTTTAAGGCCAGGCTGGATGTGGCCTTGGGCAACGTGGTCTAGTGGGAGGTGTCCCTGCCTATGGCAGGGGGGGTTGCAACTAGGTGATCTTTAAGGTCCCTTCCAACCTAAACCATTCTATGAAAAAGAAAAAGAAGCGCTGGCTCAAACTGACAGCTCAACACCAAAAAGTAACAACGTCCTTCTAAGTCAAGCCCTGTTCCCAAGTGGAAGAGGCATCTGTTATGCAGTAGTCCTCTAGGCAACTGCACCAGTACATAGTATGACTCCAGCTCTCCCAGTTACTTTAATTGTACCAATGGGTACCATTATTTCACAACAGGCACTTGGAAAGGCTGACCAGCTTTGACAAGAGCCATTTAGAGAAATATTTAGATAAATATTGAGATTGGAATGTACCTCTGAATGTCAGTGAGTCCAATCTCCCACTTAAAGCAGGGTCGACTTCAATGTCAGATCCAGCTGTTTGTCCAGTTGTGTTTTGAATATATCCAAGGATGGAGATTTCACAGACTCTCTAAGTACCTCTTCCAGAGACCGTCCAACCATTCTCACCTGTAAATCATTCTTTTTCCTTATATCAAATTGGAATTTCTCTTGCTGCAATTTGTGACTGTTTCTTCTCATCATCACACTGTGCAGCTCTCAGACAAGTCTGTTCTGCCTTCATTACGTGCAGTGGAAGACAGCAGTAGATTCCCTTAGCTTCTGTTCTGAAAATCCCAGTTCTTTCAGACCCCCATAATTGTCTTGGTGCCCCACTGCTGAACTTACCCAGTTTGTTAATGTCTTTCTTGCACCAGGAGGCTGAAATCTGGACATGTCATGTGCAGACTCATGAGTGTTGAGTAGACAGAATAATCACTGCCCTTTACCTGCTGGGTCCAGTCCTCCCAGTATAGCCTAGTTTTCATTACCATAAGGAAGCACTGCTGATTTGTGTTCAGTTTGTTGCCCACCAGGACCTCAGAGCCTTTTCTGCAGACCTGTCAGTGATCCATTCTCTAGGATACATGCAGTTGTTTTTTCCCAGGTATTTGTCTTCGTATTTGCTTCAGGAGGTTCCCATCAACCCATTTTTCAGCCTGTCAAGAGCCCTCTGAATAGCAGGCCTACCCTTCAGTATGTCAGGCAGTGTCCCCAGTTTGCTGTCATCCACAGTCTTGCTAAGGCTGCATTTCATCCCATTGCCCAAGTTACTGTTAGTACAATCTCAGCATTGGTCCTTGAGGAGCACGGCCCATAAACAGTCATGGCATTAAATGCCAGCCTGGGCTGTTTTCCCTGTACCTTGTCCTAACCCTATGGCTCTGAAAAATTATTGTCCAGCTGAGTAGCAAAGGCCTCTGTTTGAACAAAAGGACACAGAGATTGAGTCATGCACTCAATATTTTAAAATACTAAGAAGTTAAAGAGAAATGAAAGTAGTAAAAATCCAGGAGAGCAGTAAGAACATAAAGAGCTAGATAGCTACAGAAGTAAACTCTGTGCTGATATCAAGTTAATGGTGGATGATCTCTTAACTTGTAACACACTTAAGCTCGAGGATTACTTAGCATTTTAGACATACTCCTGTCCTTTAAGATTCCTGTTGATTACAGGCCACCACTCAATGTGTCAATCTATTTTCAACCCCATTCTCAATTTTCTAGTTGCCAACTAGTACTGGAGATCTAAGGAAACTTCAGGTATGAATAGGCCCATTCTTGATGGTAGGACAAGGGCATTCAGGCAGCAGAATTTTTTATTTCTTTTTAAATATTTGTCTCAATAAATTCATTCTTATTCTTTTTAATATGAGGCAAACGAGTTATCTTTCCTTAAAAAAAAAAAAAAACCAAAAACATAACTAAAACTTCTTGACTGAAATATTTCAATCATATTCACAAAATGGAAGATATCCAATAAGGACAAGTTACCCAAACAGTTAAAGTTAGCCAAAATTAAAAGCAAATACAATGGCACTTAAAAAAAAATTACATGTGAGGTATCATTCTCTCTTGGCTCCACTACTGTTTTTGCCAAGAAAATGAAGAAAGTGAAGAAAGCCTATATTTTATTCCAGACTTTCCACAGGAATATACAGTTGCCTGAGCTAAGAAATGCACTTTCAGATTCCTCAGTTTTTCTTGGTTATTTCACTATGTCAGCAACTAATATTATGTCTTCATTTTCAGATGTTAATGACTGAATTCTGCTCCCCATCAGCTGAAAGGAAAATAAAAACTTCCATTAGTTTTATGCATAGGGTTAGGCTACCCTCTACTTATTTATGCACAATTCTGAGAGTATTTCAGCTTTTGTTGCATATTTTATAGCAATATTTTCCTTCTTTAATTCTTAGTTGATAAGCTTTCCTTAGCTGGACATAACAGTGAAATTTCAGCAACTGTGTAATGCAGACACATGATTTTTGACTCGCCTGGAAGTGGACAGGGAGAACATGTGCTTTTCTCCAGAGAACCATGCAGGTTAGCACATATCATCTCAAATGAATTAATACAAAAGGATTATCTTTGCTAAGGTGTGAAAGTAGGCGAGTACACATTGGCCTGAAGTTTAGCTAATTGAACAGACCATGAGAAACTACTGGACATAACATGATGAACGGCTGACAAGAAAAGGGCACAAGTGAGCTGCTGGTTGGTATGCTGGCCTGGTCAAACTCTATGCGTGACCACCACAGTCTGTTCGTTACCTTACAAAATTCTATTTTGAACTTTTTTCTGTGTCACTTGGCTTTCTATCCTGTATGTCTAACTTGAAAGTGAACTTTGTTGAAGCTGGACTAATGAGTCAGTAGGAGAGACTTGCACCTGGAGACACCCAAGGTGAGAGCTGGTGACCTGGTGGGGGGACCCAGGATCCGGACACAGACCAGATGTGAGGAGCTTGTGAATTTCTGGTTGTTGTGAATGAAGAGAGTGAGGGTGTATGCACGTCTCCCTGGCAAATTTCAGCCCTGCTCAGATGGAGGGGAGCAGGAGGACTGGGATGTCTGAGGCCCTATTTATGTGACTGGTCCTGGTGTTGACGTGGTGCTGCTAAAGGCGCCTGTGCTGCTTTCTGTGGCTGGCTGCATTAGTGTCCTCTCTGTGAGTTACTGTACATGTGTGAGCCTCATGCTGGGAAAACGCATAGCCCTTGCTGCTGCTTGGACCATGGGCATCAGCCCCTGCACCTGTGAGACTGGAATGGGAGAAATACCCTGATTCTGGAAGACAACTGCATTTGACTTCACTTAACAAACTTGCCCGCTGATTTTCTCTTGTAATTTCTCAAAATACGGCAAAGGGAAGAGTTATTCTCTGTGTTAAGTTCCTTATAATTTAAAAAATATCCGCACTAAAGTCTTGTATGTATTTCACACTTTTAATATAGAGAAAGAGAACATACCTCTGGATTTGTATCAGGCAGTCCACAAAATGCATTTTTTGGCTCTGGGATTTCTGGAAGTGCTGCTTTCCAACAGCCAGTCCTGGAGATCAAAAGAGATGGAATAGTAAAGAAAAATTAAGTAACCATCATTGGTTACCTTTGCACCATTGCACCCTTGAACCAGCTCTTATCCTCCTCTTCCAGGACAGAAGAGAAATGAAAAATACACATCATCTCAGCACAGAATGAACACATATCAGGAAAACACTAAGAACTTGGATTATAATAGTTTCATCTTTGGTTAAAGATTCACTAGTAGTTATTTTCTTCTCTGAAAGGAAAAGGAATTTGTGTTGCTCTTTAAGTCACTACAACCAGTGAAAAGTGGGTGTAAAGATTTTAACAAGTTCGAAGTATAGTATCGTCTCTGAATTACCGTATATTTTGATACAAAGTGTATGATACAGCAGAATATCCTTTTTCTTTCTGTTTCACTTACATGGTTTATTTCAAGAAGCAAGCTGCTTAGATTATGTGTTTTCAGATACATTCAGTTTGCTAGGACAATTGTAGTGAACGTTGCAGATTCTTTACTGGTAAGTACAATCAACCTGTGTGTTTGCGATAAATTCAGCAGTTTGAGAAATCAGAAAACCTATTGTGTAGACAATTGCATTTACCTGGCAAATATTCAGAGCAGCTGTATTGCTAATATAAGTAATAGCATATAATTTCTGTCCTTGCCATGTTGACAGAAGAGGCCCTAGAAAAATTTGTGTGGATCACCTGAGGAGGGACTTTGGGCATCACCATTATAGCAGCTGCATCAGGATCATTCATTTGGATTAATTTCCACTACAGTGTGAATGAAAAAGTTTAATCTATAGTACAGAGACACCTCTACCTTATTTGTTTAAGAACTGCAGATGTTTCACACTCACACAAAATAAAATAAATGCATAAATTAGGTTTACCTTTTGCAGAACAAAATTGTGAAAATTGCCACTAAGAGTGTCGCAACTGCTACCACAAGTAAAATCCATACTGAAGAAGAGAGAACTTCTTCATTTCCTGAAACAGTCATAAAGTATTATTTTTAATAAAGAGGAATAAATACACAGCTGTGTCAAAAATCTACCTCAGTGACTGGCTGGTGAATGTCAGTCTGAAAGGCTTCACTTGGTATAAAATCCAACTCTTTAATTTAGGACCATAACAATAACGTCTGCTGGGAAGGATTTACATCGAACCTGTTTGTCCATCTGCTGCAGTAGGCAGGTATGCACTTAGTTGCAAATGTGTAACTTTTTGTATTGATTTCCAATGTCAGACTGTTAAGAGATGTGTTAATTCTCTTCCTCCTCCTCTTCTCAGCAATGTGGAGAGAAAGAAAATGTTTGCCAAGCCTTTATATATCTGTGTGTCCATAGGTGCGCCGCAAAATGTGACGTAGACAGGACATCACTGGGGGAAGAGTAGCCCAAGGCATGGATTTTCTTTCGTACCAAACTCTACAGGTGCACTCCACTCTCCCCAGTCTGGGTTCACGAAGCAGGCACTGCCGGCTGTTCTCATTTTCAAGAGGTACTTCTTTCTTGTGTTGAATCTTTGAAATGTATGATTATTCACCCCTTCCTAAAAAACAAAGCAAAACCAAGTTGGTTTTCTTTGTTGCATATCTAGGTGTTGCTAATATGCAAGTGTCATGTAACAGTGAAACATTTACAAGGCTAGGAGAGCATTGCTTGTTAAAGTAGACTGCTGTTACAAAGCAAGAAATAAAAACACATATTTATTACATATATAAGATGTACATATCTGTGTATCTCCTTTGAAAATAACCTATCACTCAGTAAACTTTTTATGTTTAGAAGCTTTTCATCTTTTAAACTATACCCTGTAATTTCTTCCAATATAGTCTGATCTATTGATAATTTCCCTTGGTACATGGACAGAGGTAGAAAAATATCTTGAATTGCCTCATTTCAATACTGCTAGAATTGAGTGATTTGAGGAATAAACTGTCTGTATGCACCTCACCTTCCTCAGTCTTTGCATTATGACTTTCCAGGAAAGGCATAACTTTCCAGCCAAACCTGTAAAACAAGTAGAAGACTGCAATAACTTAGTGTTACTACGGTTTACTGAAACATGTTTATACTTGGATACTTTTGGGATAGAGATGGGATGTGCAAGCTGCATGGATTAGAATGAGGTGCAATATACTTGGAGGACAGCCTTCATCCCAAAGGATCCCAAAGGCCTTCCGTGGTCTTTGTTTTTCACAAACAAAACTAAATTCCTATGAGGTTTTTTCTCTGTGTCTCTTTTCTCTGCTGTCACTGATGCATAACTTCAAATTCTAATCGCAAAATTTGAGGGAGAGAGTGGGCAATATAATGTAAAATGGAAGGTTTTTCAAAGACTTACAGAATAGTAATAAGGTTCTGCGCTTGAATGTATAATAAATGACATGAGCCATGATGATTTAGCAGTTTGACACATTCATGGAAACTATAAATCAAGATCCCATAAAGCATAGGACATTGAATATGTATTGATTTAAAGGCATTTGCATGCTATTTACTTTTCACAAATGGCTATGAAGCTAACATCTATTGCTGATTAATAGAACAAGCAGACTTACTTGTATAGAAGTATATTTGTTTTTTCCTTCAGGATTATCCTGTAAATTGAGAAAAAAACCCTTTATTTTTATGATTGCTTGTTTTGTGTTTAGATAATAAGTCATTTTTATCTATTGTCCCCTTTTTCTACATAACTCTGCTATCTACTTGACAGTTTGTTCAGAAGAACTAGTAATTTATCTAACTTTTATTATTTAATATATAATTCATCTGCAACACCAAGTTTACGTAGTAACTATTTGTTCTATGGAAAAGTATCTGTTTTCCTTACCACCAGTGTCGAGAAATCAATTTTATTTCAGATTGATGATTAAATTGAAATACAAGCAAACCAGACCTGAATGAAAACTAACTTTATTCTTACATGCACCAGGAAAAAAAAAAAAAAAGATAAAAATCTTTGAAATAAACTTTTTAGTTTACATCTAGTGTTTATATTTTACAATGTCACTATTTTTAATTGCAAAAACTATATTGTTTCCTTTTCCCTCAGATGAAAATATTCAGGACTGACATAGATTCACAGATATTTTAGGCTGCCCCTAAACTACGTATTTGATACATAGAATAAAATTCACTTGTGTTCTGAATAGCCATATTGACTTCCATGTAATGTAGCAACCACATCCAACTAATGACTGCAGACTCTTATCATCTCTGTTAGCTTGCCAGTTATTCATTTTAAAATTATTTTGCATTCTGTATTACTCCATTTAAAAAAAAAATGAAATTAATCCAAACTTGTTTTATCAAATAACCGCATGCATGCTCATGTGGCCCCTGAACATGAGTTTGCAAGTCATGCTGCTGTACAGAACAGCTTCTAGAATCTGTAAACAAGCTAGCTTAAACACAGGGATCAATCTGCAACAATATAGTCTCCTTTTTTTGTGTGTGTGTTTATCCTAAAATAATATATGAGAAATGAAAACAATAAGGCCATGGGGGACTTCAGAAAGTGGAGTTCCAGAAGGACAGCTGGTCTTTTGCAAATTTTGGAAGAAGAGATATATTAAAGAGCACTGTGTTTTAAAAAAAAATGAAGGAGAAAATGTGTATGATAGTTAAAAGAGACTCCCTCCTGCAGGGGATGGTGGCACCAATCTACGGACCTGACGGAGGTCTGTGCTTGTCAGGGACCGGGATTGAGGATATTGCAGAATGACTGCCAGACTTGTCTGGCCATTGAACTATTACCCCTTCCTGCTCTTCTGTGTGGGCACCAATGATATGGCCAAGGGTAAACTGGGTGGTTTCAAGGGTGATTGCAGAACACTGGGAAGATGATGAGGGCAGGAAGCCTAGATGGTGTCTCCTCAGGCCTTCCAGTGAGAAGGAGAGGCTTGAGTGGACTTGAACTCATCCAGCAGGTCAACACCTGTCTGAGCGGCTGGTGTCACAGGTAGGGCTTTGGCTTCTACAACCTTGGGACCCTTTTTGAGAAATGGGGGCTACTGAGCAGGCATGGGATGCATCTCACCAACCGGGGTCAGAGTGTCCTTACAAACAGGCTTGCTGATCTGGTCCTTGTGCTCTATGTAAAGGAGCACCTTGAATAGACAGAGCTCTGTCTTGGGAGAAATAGTGAACCAGTAAGAAACCTTGCGAGGAGGCATCAGAGGACAGACCAACATAGGTGACAATATAGTAGGTGTTTGTTCCAGATCTCCTGATCAAGAAAAGGAAGCAGATGAGACCCTCTTCAGGCAGCTTGAGAAAGCCTCACAGCCACAGGCCTTGGTACTAAAGGGAAATTGCCCTGGAGGGCAAAGTTACTGGTTGATCTACAAGGACAGCCTCCTCAGAGCACAAGAATGGTCCATTCTGGTGTGCAGAAAATCAAGCAAGTGTGCCAGGTGAGCATGGCAGGACATGAAGCTTGAGTCTGAGCTCAGAGACAAAAAGGAAGTATGCAGAAGGTAGAAGAAGGCATTTGGGAGGAATACAAAGACAACATCTGCACATACAGGAACGAAGTCAGGAAATTCAAAGTTCGGCTGGAGTTGAGACTAGTGATAGAGGTGACCACAAGAAAGATTTTTATGAATGCACCGGCAGCAGGAAGTAGATTAAGGAGAATGCAGACCCGTTGCTCACTGAGTTGGGAGAATCTGGTGACAAGGGACATGGGAATGGCTGAGGTATTTTGTGCCTTTTTAGCTCAATTTTCACTGGTAAGGTTTGCCTTCAGGTTTCCCAGGTATCCTGATCTATAAAGCTTTAACTTAAAACATCACTGAAGAAGAATCCAAGATTCTCAGCAAATTCAGTTTATCAGTGTCAGACATGAAAAAATGTGACTGAAATTATGTTACTTATGGTGTTATCCTTTTTTGTTTGCTCCCAATGCAAGTAATTTCCAACTGTGAAAAGGAAGTTTAAAGATAATACAATATATGTTGGTCATAGTGTATTAGTAAAACAATACAAATTTATACCTGGCAGTGGTGAAGCAATAAATTTTGCAATACAGTAATTGCTGGACCTTGACATAATTAGTAGCATGAAAACTGCTAATGATTATTTTAAAAATGCTAGGCAATTCTATTCTTTATAAACCAGATATTAGGCATATTAAAAGACTTTAAGAAGTATGTATTGCTCCAGCAATGCACTTTTGTTTCAATGTCACACAGAGTTTTCTAGAAGCTTTCTGTGCTGCAACGGCCAAGGGATTTGGAGAAGTAATTCATTATTGTAGCAGTTGGTTGCTCTTGCAAGAAAAGTCACCCATGAAACAGCAAGCCCAATCCAAACCAAGAAGTTTAAAATAACAGAAATCTAGGGAAGACCTTCAATCAGCCACCAAGTGGCCAGATCTGGTTGTAGTATGGGTTGGTGTTTCCTTTGTAGTCACTATCTGCCACCCTGTGGTCATTTTACGGAATTCTGCCACAGTAACAGTAGTTTAGGTCTGCTCTTGGAGCCGAACACAGAGATCTCACTCCTTCCCTGTTGCTGCAAGAAGACTTGTAAAGCCAAAGTCTGAATTTGACTTTAAGTAGCTTAAATGATTCCATCAGTAACCTGTGCTTCTTCATACTGCCTTTCTCCTTTCGCTTACATTTATTTTCTCACACTTATACTTGTTAAGTGGATGCACATTTCCCTGTCCAGTATTTACAGCTGATCTCTGCCATTTCACAGAGGTGCAGTCATCACTTGAAGGACTCCAACCCAGGACAGCTCCAACAGGTCTTTGTGAAAGAAATGCCTTTTCTGAGTTTTGTCACAGCCAAAGCTGTGATGTGTTCAAGTTTTGATTAACCATGCTTCTCCTCTTAGTCCCACACAGTCACAGTCAACCAGTGTATATCCAGCAATAACTCACACAGGGGAATAAGGATAAAAAAATGGGGCAGTATGGCATAACAGGCTGCCTGAAAGGCACAATCACAAAGGAATATGGTGCTACTTATACGGAAGGCTACACCATACAGGAGAGATTGATTTTCTTTCTGTCCATTGTCCATTCATTCTATCCATTCATCATACCAATGCATATTGGCAAATGCAAACATATGTATTAATGTTAGAGATGAAGAAATTCATCTTACCTTGTATTTTATGATGATTTCATATTTAAAACACTTGTCTTTGTTAGAATGACTTATTTGGGGACGTTGCCATTTAATTATGCAATCACTTTTAATTTCATCACAGTTGACAGTAATATTTGATGGAGGCATGAGCTTTTCTGAAATGATATAACCAAGAATTCAAATAATTAAAGTCACTTGATCTCTTTTTGCTTTGATAAAAGAGAGTGCAATTGCAAGTAACACCTTTACGAAGAAAGATACTCATTTGTATCTATTTTTCTTAGGAACTTTGTCAGAAATAATTGACAGACCAAAGTTCTTTAAGTTCTGTCCCCAGGATCAGAAAAAATGGGGACTAAGCCAGGGAACATGACTTAGGAGCCTACAAAGATACAAACCCCATCCATTTAGTTTTTTAGATGAGTAAGGTAGAGTCCTGTCTTTTTATAAGGATGTTTTTTACTGTGGAAGAACAAGTTGATGCTAAACCTAATGTAAGAAATATAGAGGTCATTTCTTTCTTCAAGCCTCCTCACATGATGCCTCTGTAACATGAAGTTGTTGCATGCTTGGTGTTGTGAACTATGCAGTTGTTCCCCCCTTCCAAAAAATTAGCCTAACAAATTTAAGAATGACACTTCAGTTTTAAGAATCTAGCCAACTTCTTCACATGTCTTCCCTAAATTCACAGATGGGAGCAAAAATATGAGATATTTTGGTCGTCACCAAGCACTTGATTAGTGTAACAGCAAAAGACAGCCACTCTTGACAGGAAGGGTGATAAAGGCTGATAGAGGAAACCTTAGTTTCAGCTAGACTGCTTCTTCACATCAATATTTACAGACAGGCCTGGCCTATTTGTGATGGGATGTTTGGTCAAAAAACAGTCTTGTTTCACCTGCCATGGGTGATACTACAGCTAAATTCCTTCTCCTTATAGAATGAAGCCTTGTTTGTCCATTTTTTGGAGGCAATGCCAAAAGCAGTGGGGCTTTCCCAAAAAGGCTTTGGCACAGCAAAAGTAATTGCACAGGATGCTTCCAAGTAGAGCACCACACATGAAAGAGCATATGAAAACCTGGAGTATTTTGTACACATATTAATATTCTCTAACCAAGGGTATGGTGTCAGTGTATGCCAATCCCACCGGGAATGAGAAAGAGAAATCAGTGCTCAGATAAACTTCTCCTGAAAAGTCACCTCTGTTGAAAGGTCTTTGGCCATCATTGAAAGGACAGAAGTGGAAAGTAAAATCTTTTAAGTCCATTGGACCTTGTTGGAGAAAGACCTAAAAACAGTAAGGGTAGATTGCTAAGGAATCTGAGGCAGGCTTCAGCTGTGGAGCTTTCATTGCTCTTTTTCTTGGGGAATAGGTTGTCTTGAAGAGACCACAGTCTCTTGCTTTTGACTCCAGGGGATACAGAGTACTTGGTTCCTTCTCAGGAATAAGTGCTCTAATACCCTCATGCAATAGTGAAAATAAAGCAGAAAGAAATTATTGACCTACCAATTTTATACAGGTGAATGTACTCATCATAGAACTGGATCAGGGCGTCTTTGCTAGACCCGTTCACCAAGAAGTAAGCTTTTTCAGTTGCTATCTTCACATTTTGGAATCTGCATCCCGTGTTTCTGCCATTTTCATCTTTAATGTAAAGCTCACATTCCATTGCATCATCATATCTGTATACAGCAAGGTATTTTAGTTAAATGTGAGCAGTGGATATGTCAAATGAGAATTTAGACTTCCCTAGACTCAAGGAGACCTACTTACCTCAAGTTCTGCCAGTAAAGAAAATAGTGGGTATCTCCTGGAGCATCCCTGCCTGCCTGCCAAGTGCAGTTCATGAGGGAAATGTTATAAATCACACAGGAGAAATTTTCAATGGCCGACCCTTTCATGCCTGCAAACACAGGAATATCCGTGATGAGGAAAAATGGCGTGACTGCTCCATTCTGGAGGATCATGGCATGTGCTTAGATATGTTAGATACCTGCAACTGCAGCTGGTTATTGCTTGAGTTGGGAATCAGTTGCTTTGTTTTAGGTAGTAACACTGGAAGATATTTGCACTGACAGATTCAATGAAGAATTTCTCATGGATAAATCCTCCAAAGATATGATTATAGTTGCCTCTGATAGAATAAGTCTCAAGGAAGCCGACACTGCTCTAGAACAGGCTGACACCTAAAGTGGATACCCCTAGGCTTTGAATTGTTCCTATTCAAAAGGAGACACTGGTGCCACAGTGCTGCAAGCTGAAACATTTGCCTGTCATCCTTCAGTATCCTGCTATAGCATTTCTATTCAGAGGATGCTCTTCAGAGCCCTGTCAAATGAATGAAGAGCAGGAGAAACTTCCCTGTGGAATCTGGAGAAGGAGAGAAACCTAAGGGCAGAGCTGTGAAGTTTTTCAAGATTTCAGGGAGATGTAGATGCAAACTTCTGAGGTGCTTCTGCTCTGCAGTGATACCTTCTTCCACCTGGGAGTAACATGAGGAATCTTTTCCTGATCACAAACATCGTATCAATTTACTCCTTAACACCCACCCCCCAAAAAAAACCAAATAAGGAGACTAAACGTACATCTTAAAAGGAAGGATTACTTATCCATCCTCTTATAAGGAACCAGCAAATACTTTTAGCTTGATGAGGCAGTAAGTAGTGCCATTTTGTATAAGCCAACTCTGTGTTGCTTAAGTGAACAGATCTTGTACCTCATACTCTTAAGTCTTATGTATATTACTCTGCTCATACAAACAAGAGTAAATTCCGTCAGACCTTTCATTACTGTGGATGGGACACTGCAAAGTGTCGGTCATTACACCATGAGTTACACTGTGACGAGATTCAAGATTTCACAAATTTCTCAAGGAAGAATTTCAAAACTACAGCCACAAACCTGTTTTACTTGGAATTTTAATAAAAGTTTGAAGATGTTGAAATGCAGTCAATAAAATATTAGCACAAACAAAAAAGAATTGGCAATTAAAAAGACAGCACCAAGCAAGGTGGCAACTAAGGACTAAAAATTTGCTGAGCTAGTTGTAGGAAACCCCTTTTCTTTTCACAGAAAAAATGTCATAAGGTTGTGAACAAGAACTTGTTCATCCCGCAGGAAACAAATTAATTAAGGAATGAAGGGGTTTGGTTTTTCTTTTACCCCCAGTCCATTGGAAATAGGCAAATCCTTTCCCAAAGTCTAACATATTACTTTGAGGAATATAACTGCATATGCTTGAGTATGTGACATTCACATTCACTGATGTAACAGAAAATATTGCCTCATTGTGCATAGGAGGTCCATATATTTCCAAATATACACTTCATATTCTCTGCCTGAAAAATGACATGCAAAAAGTTTACTTTTCAGTTTTTCATTTATTGTTTTACATAGTGCTACTCCCTGTAGAAAGGGCTTAATCTTGTGCTTGATTTGTGACATTGGGACCACCACAATAGTGAAGCAGGTAGTGATGTCTTCCCAGGCTTAAGAACTCTCTTCCCAGAAGTTTTGGGTAATGAACCTTTACCAATGCAAGGTGAAGAGTTCTGTGCTTCGCTCCAGAAAAGCTTCCGGCAGTGTTAAGAATAGCAGTTCTTCCCTTCCTTCTACCCTTAGTCCACAATAGTCTACCAAATCAGTTGAACCACCTCAAAATAGACCATATGTGCTTTCATAAAAATCAACAGATGACTGTAATGTGCTTTACACTCCTTTGAAAGACAAAGGGAGACACCCCACAAAAGACTGCCTGGGCAAGGAGCTGGCTTGAGGTTCGTAAAATCATATAATCCTTGAATTGCCTATGTTGGAAGGGACCTTTAAGATTATCAACTCCAACTATCAACCTAACGCTGCCAACTCTACGGCTAAACCATGTCCCCAAGCAGCACCTTTACCCATCTTTTAAATAGCTCCAGGGATGGCAATTCCACCACTTCCCCAGGCAGCCTTTTCTAATGTCTGATAACCCTTTCTGTGAAGAATTTTTTCCTAATATCCAATCTAAACCTCCCCTGGTGTAACTTGAGGCCATTTCCTCTTGTCCTATTGCTTGTTACTAGTGAGAAGAGATCAAGCCCCACCTCTCTGCAACCTCCTTTCAGGTAGTTGTAGAGAGTGATAAGGTCTCCCCTCAGCCCCCTTTTCTCCAGGCTAAACAATCCCAGTTCCCTCAGCCATTCCTTATAAGACATGTGCTCTAGACCCCTCACCAGCTTTGTTGCCCTTCTCTGGACACACTCCAGAATCTCAATGTCTTTCTTGTACTGAATATAGTACTGAAGGTGGGGCCTCGCTAGTGCTAAGTACAGAGGGACAATCACTTCCCTCATCCTGCTGGCCACACTATTCCTGATACAGGCCAGGATGTTATTGGCCTTCTTGGCCATCTGGGCACACTGCTGGCTCATCTTCAGCCAGCTGTCAACCAACACCCCCAGGTCCTTCTCTGCCAGTCAGCTCTCCAGTCACTCTTCCCCAAGCCTGTAGCACTGCATGGGGTTGTTGTGGCCCAAGTGCAGGACCCGGCACTTGGCCTTGTTGAACTTCATACCATTGGCCTTGGCCCATTGATCCAGCCTGTCCAGATCCCTCTGTAGAGCCTTCCTACCCTCAAGGAGATCGACACTCCTGCCCAACTTGGTGTCGTCTGCAAACTTACAGAGGGTGCACTCAATTCCCTCATCCAGGTCATTGATAAAGATATTAAACAGAAAAGGCCCCAGTACTGAGCCCTGGAGAACACCACTTGTGACCGGCCACCAACTGGATTTAACTCCATTCACCACAGCTCTTTGGGCCTAGCCTTCCAGCCATTTCTTTTACCCAGCAAAATGTACACCCATCCAAGCCATGAGCAGACAGTTTCTCCAGGAGAATGCTGTGGGAAATGGTGTTGAAGGCTTTACTAAAGTCCAGGTAGACAATATCCACAGCCTTTCCCTCATCCACTAAGTGGGTCACCTTGTCATAGAAGGAGATCAGGTTTGTCAAGGAGGACCTGCCTTTCATGAACCCATGCTGACTGGGCCAGATCACCTTGTTGTCCTGCAAGTGCTATGTGATGGCACTCAGGATGATCTGCTCCATAACCTTCCCCAAGGTCAGAATAACAGGACTGTATTTCCCTGGATCCTCCTTCTGGTCCTTCTTGTGGTTGGGTGTCACATTTGCTAACCTCCAGTCAACTGGGACCTCCCCACTTATCCAGGACTGCTGGTAAATGATGGAAAGTGGCTTAGTGAGCACTTCTGCCAGCTCCCTCAGTACCCTCAGGTGGATCCCATCCTGACCCATAGACTTGTGTATGTCTAAGTGCTGTAGCAGATCACTCACTGTTTCCCCTTGGATCATGGGGGTTTCATTCTGCTCCCCACCCCTGTCTACTGGCTCAGGGAGCTAGGTACTCGGGGAACAACTGGTCTTATTGTGAAAGACTGAGGCAAAGAAGACATTAAGTACCTCAGCCTTTTTCTCATCATTTGTCACTATGTTTTTGCCCCTGTCTAATAAAGAATGGAGATGATTCTTAGTCGTCCTTTTATTGTTAATGTATTTATAGAAGCTTTTTTTATTGGTCTTAACATCAGAAGCCAGGTTAAGTTCTAGCTGGGCTTTGGCCCTTCTAATTTTCTCCCTACATAGCCTCACAACATCTTTGTAGGCCTCATGAGTGGCTTGTCCCTTCTTCCAAAGGCCATAAATTCTCCTTTTTATTGCTGAGTTGCAACCACAGCTCTCTGTTCAGCCAGGCCAGTCTTTTTCCCTGATGGCTCGTTTTTCTGCACATGGGGACAGCCTGCTCCTGTGCCTTTAAGAGTTCCTTCTTGAAGAATGTCCAGCCTTCCTGGACTCCCTTGCCCTTCAGGACTGCCTTCCAAGGGACTCTGTCAACCAGGCTCCTGAACAGACCAAAGTCCACCCCCCTCGCCCCTGAAAGTCCAAGGTAGCAGTTCTGCTCACCCCCTTCCTTGCTTCTCCAAGAATAAAAAACTCTGTCATTTCATGATCATTATGCCCAAGACAGCCTCCAACCATCACATCCCCCATAAGTCCTCCATTTTCAAGCAACAGGTCCAGCAGTGCACCTTTCCTAGTTGGATCCCTCACCAACTGTGTCAGGAAATTATTCTCAGCACACTCCAGCAACCTCCTAGACTGTTCCCTCTCTGCTGTATTTTATTCCCAGCAGATATCTTCACTAACATTAGCTTTCTAAAAACTAACACCTAATTTGGGCAAGTCATACAGGTGCCTTGTCTACGCAGTGGTGAAGGAAGACACACACAGTGGCATATAAGATACATGGGATACACTACTTTCAGGCAGGGGCTGTACCTCTCTCATAGCTGCTGTCAGAGCTTAGAAGACTATAATCTCCATGCTTGGATAGTTGAAATGAGGGTGACAAGAATCTATTCAAATCTGTGATTACTGATACAGGTGATAAAACTGCATGGAGCGTCAGAGGAGTCCCCAAATGACAGAATTTTCCAGAAACTGTCTAGAGAAACATTAATATTTAGCGTAGATGTGGTATACATCATGCTTAACACAGCAGTGTAGGGTAGAATGCTCCCTCTCTATTCATTCAAAATAGACTGTTAAAACCAATACCTGCCTGTTACAGTTCCTGTTCTTGAAAAAACTTTATTGTGGAGATTATCTAGCCAATCAGATGCACAAGAAATATTGGCCAAATGGATGGAGGCAACTTTGGGCTCTAGAGGAAGAGAACTTAGCTGAGGCAGGAGTAATACATGTACGGGGAAAAGAATAATCTCGAGAGGACTGCTTCAGGACTTGTCTTGAAGTACCTGGGCAGCTTGTAGAAGCCAGCGAAAGACAAAACAATTTTGCTTAACAAACATAATAGTTGCAAAATAGGAAATGCTTAGCTTGCTGTCTTCTCTGTGTAAGCACTGAAAACAGACTAAATCAGAAGCAGAAGTTGCTTTTTCGTAAAGTCATGACACTTCTCAAGTAATCCATTTACACAAGATCTGAGTTCTAGATCTCCTGTCTGCTATCAAAAGTTTGGATCTGAACTGGAGCTTGTTGTGGTTTGGCCTCAGCCAGCAACAAAGAAACGGGCGGCCACTTGCTCAACTACCACACCCGTGGGAAAAATCAGCAGAAAAAGGCAAAACTCATGGGTTGAGACAGTGCAGTTTAACAGAACAGCAAAAGGGAAGAGAAAAAAGAAACCAAAACCAGTAACATCGATAAAGAAATATAAAGATGTGATTACAGTACCCCTGTGCACCGACTGGACCTGGGCCACCGCAGCCCACCCCATACCCCCTGAGTGGCGACTCCTTTCCCCTCCCGGGCTAGCTCCTCTTATAGCCCCGTCATGGCTCAAGTGGGATGGAATACCTGTGTCCCTGCTGGCTCCTTGGGGAAATTAACCCCATCCCTGTCGGAACCAGGACAGAGCTGAAGTTTGGATCTGATCTGGATCTGAATTTGGCAAGGAATCTGGAAAATAATTATAAGGGATTCTAGAGAAGGGTATGTTGGTCAGAAAAGAAAGATTAAAGAATGTATTGCCCCTGATAAATAAGACAGGAGAACCAGTGACAACAGACATGGAGAAGGCTGAGGAACTCAAACATTTTTGCCTCAATGTTCACTGGCAATCACTCTTACCACATCTAAGTCCCTGAATCTCAAAGCATGCCATCTCCCTCCCATCATAAGAAAAGATCAGGTTTGAGACTTCCTGAAGAACCTGAGCATACATAAGTCCATGGGACCCAATGAGGTGCATCCTAGGGTGCTGAGGGAATTGACTGAGGTAGTTGCCAAGCCACTGTACATCGTATTTAAAAAGTCATGGGAGTCAGGCAAAGTCCCCAGTTACTGCAGAAAAGTGAATATTGCACTGATTTTTAAAAAGGGTCATAAGGAGGATCCTGGGAACTACCGACCAGTCAGCCTTCCCTCCATGCCTACTAAAATCATGCAACAAATCCTCATGGAAGTTATGTTGGAGCATACAGAAGACAGGAAGGTGATTAGAGACACCCAACATGGCATCACCAAGAACAAATTGTGCAATCTAATGCTCCTCTGCAATGGAGTGATTGCGTCAGCTGATAAGGGAACAGAAATAGATGTCATCTACCTGGATTTCTGTAAGATATTTGGTATGGTCCCCCACAATATTCTTGCCTCTAAAATGGAGAGATATGGGTTTGACAGATGGACTGTTAGGTGATAAGGAATTGGCTGGATGGGTACATCCAAGGGCTTACAGTAGTCGATGGCTCAATGTCCAACTGGAACCAGTAATGAGTGGTGTCCCTCAAGGGTCCATACTGGGACAAATATGACTTGGTATCTTTATTAATGACATAGAGAGTGGGATTAAGCACAAACTCAACAGTTTGTGGATGACAACAAGCTGAGTGGGACAGCTGATTCACTAGAGGGAAGGGATGCCATCCAGAGGGACCTTGACAGGCTTGAGGAGTGGGCCCATGAAAACCTCAGGAAGTTCAACAAGGCCAAGTACAAGGCCCTGCACCTGGGTTGAGCAATCTCCAATATCAATACAGACTGGGGGATGAAAGGACTGAAAGCAGTCCTGCAGAGAAGGACTTCAGGATACTGGTGGGTGAAAAATTGGACATAAGCTGGCAATGTGTGCTCGCAGCCCAGAAAGCCAATCACATCCTGAGATGCACCAAAAGAAATGTGACCAGCAGGTCGAAGGAAGTGATTCTGCCCCTCTACTCTGCTCTGGTGAGACCCCACCTTGAGTACTGCATCCAGCTCTAGGGTCCCCGACACAAGAAGAAATGGATCTGTCGGAGCGTGTCCAGAGGAGAGTCACAAGAATGGTCATAGGGCTGGAACACCTCTCCTATGAAGAAAGGCTGAGAGATTTGGGGTTGTTCAGCCTGGAGAAGAGAAAGCTCTGAGGAGACTTTATTGTGGCCTTTTAGTATGTAAAGGGGACTTATAAAAAAGATGTAGATTTTCTACCAAGGCCTGTAGTGACAGAACAAGGAGCAATACTTTAAGCTGAAAGATGGTAGATTTAGATCGGACTTAACAAAGAACTTTTTTATGATGAGGATGACACTGGAACAGACTGCTCAGAGAAGTTGCCCCTTTACTGGAAATATTTAAGGTCAGGCTGGATGGGTCTTTGAGCAATGCGATGTAGTGAAAGATGTCCCTGCCCATAGCAGGGGAGTTGAACTAGATGGTCTTTAAAAGTTCTCTTCCAACCAAACCATTTTATCATTGTATGAACCTGTTTGGAGCTGCGGAGCCAATCCAGAAATATTGTGTCTTCACAGGCTTCTGTGTCACAGCAATCAGTCCTGAGCAAGCATATCATTTCATCTCCAATGTCCCTGAATGCTTATGTATTGTTTTTAGGTAAGACAGTAAGGACCCATATATCTAATTCAGTCTGTCCTTTGTACTTTGAAATTCCTGCACAGCATGAGATGTCTCTCACCAAAGTTTCTTTGAAACCAGGAAAAAAGACAATCTTCAGTCCCATCAAGACCCTGATTCTGCAGGAGTCCTCTGAAGGCAAGAATTTCACAAGAGTGGCCAGAGAGGGTAGATATAGCTCAGTACGAAGATAGGTCTCAACAAAAACTAGAAAGGACTGCTAAAAAAATAACTGGCTTATTCCTTCCAAGGATACTTTTTTCCTTTACTTAAGGATAAGGAAGAAGAAGAAGAAAGCGTAATGAATTATCTCTGTTAAAACTTTACATAGCAATTTTACCATTACAGTCTCGGTAAAATCTTCGGTAGCCACTGAACACTAGTCCTCAGTGAAATTCATGCGGCTCATCCAACTCAGTTCCATTTCCCACTGATTCAGCATCAAATTTCTAATAGATGAGTCTGGCTTCTCCACTGCAAGCGTCACATAATAGGATCAGTAAGGTGCAGGACTCATTCCCAGATTTTTGGGAGCAGAGTTTACAACCTAGCACATCTGAGACAGTAGGCAACTTAAGCACAACTACCCATAATGAGAAGCATGTTACACCACCTCAAAGGATTGCCCCATGGCAGTGTTCTACTCACAGTCTGTGCAGTGCCATCCAACACACAACTGGGTGACCAGTAGCATCCACTGGGTCATGAAGATGAGCACAAGAGGAGCAACCATCTCTTCCTCCTTGGAGACAGAGAACAGTGAAACTTGCTCAAGGTGAAAGATGTCCGCGTGAACCACTTGTCTCTGAATTTGTCTAGTCTGACCTGCTCATATGCATGCTTCTACACCATCTGACCATCTCTCAGATCTGGTGGGAGGAAAGATTAGACAGAGTTCTCAAGCAGTCAGAGAAAGGTTAAAATAAACAGTAACAAAAAGTTAAACAAGTTGTTCTTTTCGATAACAAAACAATTGATTCTATGATTCTATGATTTGTAAGGCTGGTCATCTTGGGAGCACTGTATAAACATTACATACATACATTTTATGACTGCTATCTTAAGGCCTAAAGATTATTTATCTATCTGCTATATACAAAGGTTAGGACGAATAGACATCAAGCAGGTGGGTAAACAGCTGCAAACAGAAAATATCAAAGTGGGTCACAGCAATATCAATCAGCCAGAGCTGCCCAATGATGAGTATGGTAAGTTTGGTGAGGGCATTAGTTCATGTACTTTCAAAGATTTTTTGGAGCGTATGCTTAAAAGTGGATCTAGGAGCAGTGCCTAACTTCTACAAATTCAGTACCAAACCCAGTAAGAAAATCAGAATTGTGGCTAGGACCTTTTTAATACCATTAAATAATTATTAATATTAATAATATTAATAGTATTAATAATAGGTACTTCATTTGCAAAAAACTTAATGCGACTTAACTCCATGTATTCCCCTGACAGCTTTTTAGATTTTGTCTGCGACATCACCCCTCCAGCCCTGGCCTTCCTACAGTCTCAATGAATACCTCAGCAAACAAAACAGTTGTAAAGACAAAGATGGACCTACCTTCTATTTCAAAACGTCTTTATCCTGCTTATCTCTCTATCATAGTCTTCAGGCTCATAGAAGACAGAAAGACTCGTATTTTAAATGGTGGTATAGCTATAAATAGGGCTGTCTTCCTCGGTGCTTGTGTTTTGGGGAACTGTCATACCATGGGAAGTGTTGCAAGATACGATGCTCATCACTTCCTTCTTGGTTCTTACCAAATTCACATAATTGCACAACTCACAATTTCATATAACATGAACAAGCAGTTAGCAGCTTAAACTTTCCTTTCTGTTGTACAGAGTCCACCGGTACTTGGGAACCATAGAATCATAGAATGGTTAGAGTTGGAAGGGACCTTAAAGATTATCTAGTTTCAACCTCCCTGCCATGGCCAGGGACACCTTCTGCTAGACTAGGTTGCTCAAAGCCCCATCTAACCTGGCCTTGGATCCAGCAAGTGCATAAAAATAGTTTCTTTTACAGGTATTTCTTTCTAGCTCTAAATAATACTGAGTGGTACAAAGCATCTCGCAATACAAACCATGTGTGGGGGCCTGGGGCAGGGGGGGCTCCCCATGGTGGATGATGGCAGACCCTGGCTGCCATGGTCTGTCCTAGCCCCAGCCAGGCTCAGGGCAGCGGTGGGCACCAGGGCAGCCCCAGCCCTGGGCATTGGGCACCTCCATGGGGACAGGGACAGGCCGTGGCTGCGATGTGGGCCTGCGGGTGTGGCCGGCTCAGGGGGCACATGGCCAGGCAGGGCAGGGCTGTGGGGAGCTGGAGACCGGCCCTGCTGTGGCGTCCCTAGGGCTGGTGGCCCCGGGGGGCTGACATGGGGTCCCGGCCCTGGGCAGGGTGCAGGGACCCCTGGGGGTCTGAGCAGGGATGGTCTATGGGGACACTCAGGGAGATCACAACGCAAATTGTACAAGTTCCTTAAACCTGTGGAAAAAGAGTCTTTCAAATCTTGGATGTGAAGTCTTCAAATAAGACCTATCACTATCAAACATTGTCATCCATGTTTGTTCTCAGTCCATTTCGCCAAGTGTGAAAAAAACGAAACCACAAATTTCACTGAAATTGAAACCACTAGAAAATATGGCATTTTTCAAACAGCAATATAAGCCAATGTTTTCCTCTTAAAAACAAGCAGATCCGTTCTGCTGGAGTTAAAAACTTGTAGGAGAGAGAACTATCCATATACTTCTCCACCACTCCCGTTTCTTGCCTACTATATTTGGAAAAAGTCACCTGCTGCCCAGCACCCTTCCAGGATGCTCCAGGCTTCACCTTTATCAAAATCCCAAGGTCATTCCTATTCTACTGTTTATTTATCGACATATGGAGCAGTATAACCGTATCAGCAGTAGTTAACATATCAGCTATTCACACATAACTAAGATATAGTTATTTCCAGAAGAGAAAGCCAAAGATAGTGCAGTGCTGACTGCCTTTGGAGACAAAGAGGGCTTACTTTCTAGACACCCAGAAATGCCTAAGCTCGTGAGTATTTCTTCCTCTTAGATTCCTGCTAGAGTGTGAGATTGATGACTGATGAGCTATAAGTGTGCCGTCATTTTTGAGGTTCATTATCTTACGTTGCTTGTAAACCTGGATGATACTGAGTTGTCACTGATACCTGTTAACACCCCAAAGCAGATATCTGACCTGGTTTCTTCTCCACAACTCATATACTATAAAGGGAACAGGTGTAGCACAGCAAGTCTACGCATCATGTCAGCAAAAGTATTTTATACGAAAATAAAAATTGAACCAGCTCAACTTCTGCTTACATGCAGTACCAGAAGCATAAAGCGAGGCCTGAACTGAAAAGCAATATATTAAGTGATACCCTATGGCTGCGTTCATGCTTTTGATCATGTCTGACAGTAACTCAGTATTGATTGAGGAGATGAACAACTCAACTTCACCATCCAGAACTTAGAAAAGCTCCAGTCATCCCTAGAAACAGCAATCACAAGAGAATCAACCAAGCCTGGCCTGGTCTTTTGAGGTTTCAGAGTGAAAGGTCAGAGGCAATGGTGGCTGTATAAGGACCAATTCATGGGAGTTCACCTTCTTCATATGCCAGGAGCGAATAAAAATGTAGCAAATTTTTTCTGAAGCACAGTTATGAAGCAAATAAGAATAAGTGGATATTCTACCAAAAAAGTAGATTTAATAATAGAATAAGCTCTTTATGATAAGACCCATTATCACTATCGCTATCACACTAAAGGTGTCAACAGACAAAGCAACTGAAAGTTTAGATTTCAGGTCTAGGCCCATGATAGTCATTCAGAGGAAAAACTAGTCCGTTGTTAGAAGTTTCACTGTGCTTCCAGATTAAAGAAATTCCATACTTATCCATGTAGGTATTTTTTTAAAACACTTACCGTGCTCTAAAGGTGGAACAAAGGACTTCTGATCACAAAGAATGAAAAAAATCACACACTTTATTGTGTCCTCATCCTTGGAAGAAAAGCACTCAATTTTGAGGTGGTGACAGACTGTATTTCATGGAGAAGGGAGGGGGGAGTGCCCAGGGTAATAAAATCACAGCAGTAGGAAATGTCACAGAGAATCAAATAGGGTTCCAGAAAACGCAGGAAGACAGAGTTTCAGTGCATCTGCCTTTCTCTGTTCTTTCCCCCAACCTTTCACCTCCCTTGGTCTCCATTCTCCAATAGGTCGGTTCCCAGAGCATTAAGCAGTCTCCCATCCAATCCATCAGCAGACACATCCAAACCAGGAGTTGTGCTCACCGTCTGGCACCTCACACTGCAGGAGTGGAGAAGGGAGGGAGTTGAGGGGAGCCATGCAGCACAGAGCCTGGGGAGGAGGAAGACCAGGATCAATTGCACCAAAGTTGCATTTCCTGATTCTGCAGCACTTTAGGGATGGTGTTTAAGGGCAGCTGCTTCTGTGAGGGGGGTATAGCTGCACACTCCTATGGAGATTTATTGGCAGAAGCAGTTGGACCACGAAGTTGTGCCCACTGACAGCTGTGGCTGGATCTCTGGGCAGCGTCTGTATCTGAGATACCCTTTCATCGCATAGTTTGGAGATGATGCAATGGAACGTTGGCTGCCCTGGGCAACTGTGTATTTCTTCTGTGCCTAAATCTGGTACTGGGAAGTGCAGTCAACTTCCAACCTTTGAGTCATCCCAATTATGCATCTTGCAATCGGTAGACAAGCACATCTGTCCAGTACTGCGTTCTCTTTCTCCAGTTGAACTCTCAACTGTGTGACGACTTGTGCACTCCAGGCAAAGCCCTATGCTCCCACTTTGAAGATCTCCTGAGCCTATAGAGCAGGCAGCAGAGGAGTAGTGTGTTCTTTGGTTCTCCCTCAGATTAAGCACCTGCCTAACAAAATGAGGAAGTCTGGGTTTTGAGGTTTTGGTGTCTGGGTACTTTTTGTTTTTAAACTGGAATATACTGCAGCAGAACAATTCAAATAGCCCACAACGACAGTGATGTTACCACAGACAAAGACACTCTCTTACCCAGGGTATTTCTTTGCTTGTCTATATGTAGAAGTACTGCCCTGAGGCTTTCAAAAATGCAAACAAATTAAAAAACTAAAAAATCCCAAGCAAAGTTGGTACTACTGATGGTGCTACTATAGTATGTTGTATTTTAGAGGCCAGAAAACTAGTGTTTAACTTTATCTACCACGAGAAAATATCAACCACCTGAGATGACGTTAACCATCCTGACACCTGCTGGAAGGGCAAAATGGCAGGATACAAGCAAGCCAGGAGAATTATAGAGATCACCAGGAATAATATTTTGACACAGATGCTGGACAAGACAACTACAGGAGGTACTCACCTGGATCTGCAGCTCATCAAAGAACTGCTCATGGATGTGATGGTCATTGACAGTCTCGACTGCAAGGATGATGTGGTGGACTTTAAGCTCCTGAGAGAAAGGAGGAAGGCAAATAGCATACTATAGATGTTGAATATAATGAGAGCAGACTACAGGTTGCTCAGAGCAGGATAGGATCTGAGATCCAGTGCTCTGCCCATCTATCAGCCCTTAATTGAGAGACTGGCAGTAATTCAGAAAATCCCACTATGGACATGCTGGACTGAAGTTTCCTGCCAGCAGTCCGAAGTAACCTCTCTAAACAGCTCATGACATCTGCCAACTTTGCCCTGGCATACCTTGTGCTATGTCAGAGGTGTCCTTGCATACCTCACAGATCCAGGTCTCTGTGCCCTCTGCCACCATTTTCTTCCTCCTGACCTTGTGGATCTCCTCTGCTGAAGGATCTCCCTTGGTGTCTGTCTACTGGAGTGCAGTTCACAGTATGGGATGGTTCAAGGCATCAAGTCCCTCTAGCCAGGGCTCTACTCTGGACAGAAACGAAACCCCCATAGAAAGCCCCAGTTTGATGAGGACAACTAATTCCACCTTCTCCGTTTAAGGACCACGATACAGAGTTTTTTCACCAGGTACAGTCTTTTCTTAACCTCGGCAGCATCTCTTCTATTTTGCCGGGATTTAATTTACTAGAATGTGCAAATCACTTAAGATATTTCCCTGTGCTAGAGTCTGACCTATGGTGGTTTTTTTTTTTCTGGCAGAAATGCAGAAACAAAGATCAAACCAATTTCAGAAGAAGTCATTTTAGCAGCCTAAGATAAATGTTTGGAAAATCCAGTCAGGAACAGAAGTAGGCATGAGTGATCTTTAGTGTTTATTCTGTAGAGACACTCTCCAAGTCACGCTGACATGAGGAAAAAACAGATAATTTGTAATGGAAGTAGCAGTGAATTTAGTTGTTGTACCCATGTAGCCCTGTAATACAGTATCGCCTTTGACAGTAACAGGCTGCACGAGTTTTAATGAGTTTCCAAGCCCTCAGGGCTGAAGTTTGTTGGGTTTGCTCTTGGAATTTTTGTTGACCTGTTTGTAGTTTTGTTTCACCAGGTGTCCATGGCTAATTTGTTTTACCTTTGTGTATCTTTGTAGGGTACTACCAGGGTTTTACAACTCTAATGCACTGATGCAGTGTCGGTCTGGATAACAGAGGCCTTCAGAAGTGGAGACACAAGGCTATGATGTAGAGGTGTAGAGGCATGGGTCTGGATCAGAGGTGGGACACAGGCATGGCATTGGGGACGTCATGGCTATAAATGGCCTCTAACTCCTGATTTTTCTAATCTAAATAATCCATCCACAGAAGCACAATGTGTGATTAACCTCCAAGTTGGTGGTTTTGTCTCATATCTCCTTACTAGTTGGAGGATTCAGGATGTGCCGCTTCTGTTTTGTCCAGGTGTTATAAAACCACACAATCAGCCTGTACCGTTTGCAGCTAGCAAGTTGCAGGCTTCTCTTGGAGAGTTCAAATGCTCAATGTCCTGTTTCCCACCCCACACACATACACATAATTATTTGCTACCTGGTAGCAGTCACATTTTGAGTTATTTTTTTCATCTACCACAGATATGAAGTGATCAAAAGTGGGAGGAAATTTTTTGTTTTTTCAATGGCTGTGAGCAACATCTAGGGCATGCTGTGCTGAAGGATGTAGCAGCATAGCTTGAAGGCAACAAATAGACTTATGAGAAAATACCTCCTGAACACTTTAATAATGTTGATTTTATATGAGTAAATAATCATTTTTTAAGAGGTTTAATCTTGGACAGTTTTCAGTGGTTTTTCACAAAGACAACAAATTTTTATTCCTGATCGCAATCTCAGTATAGCTGTACCCTTTCCAAGGAACTGGACTACTGGAGATCCTGGATAAAACCCTTAAGTTTGGTTGTTCTCATTTTATTCTTTAGCATGGTGTCAAAGAGCAGTATAATAACTTCCAAAGCACTACTAAAATATTTTTATTGAAACATTGCAAGAATACTTAACATAAGAAGAAACAAAAACAGTCCAAACAACTCAAATTATTTATGGAAAACGCAATCAAATACAAAGAGGCTTTTAAAGGTAGGCTTTTGGGAAATTATCTCTGCAGGCAACACTATTTTCTCTGCTTGCAAGAGGGAAAGCATATGAAAAACTTGTAAATTACTGCCAAAGGATATATGTATTTGAAAAAATTCAAGTTGCTCATTTCACTTGTGTGCCATTACGTCACTTCTTCAATAATTGTTATTATCTCTTCAGTTTCATGCTTCATTAATTGATTCTTATATTCTGTCTATTAAAGGAAGAATAAAACATTTCATCAGTTTTCATGCATGAGATTAGCCATGAGTTCACAATTTATGACTCTCCTGTTATTCAGAGAGTTGTTATTTGTTATATAGAAGCCCTAGTGGGACTCTCAATGAGAGGACTAAAGTAGACATGTCTAGGTCTTTCCTCCATGATGAGCTCTCCGAAGAAGAACAAATGACTTCAACACAAAAGCCAGACAACTATCTCTTTAAACATAGGAAAGTTAACATGACAAAAGAACAGTAAGTAAAAGGATGTATAAAGGCTCACCAGTGATCTAGTGTGTCCTTGCAGACACATTCTTGCTTCCAGACCTACCTGTAGCCAACTTAAAAACTTTCAGCAAATTGCAGCAAACTTTGCAATGTGCTCTCTAGATGGGCAGTTCTCCTCTGTTACTTGCAATGTCTGTCTGTTCCTTCTTCTCATGAGCCTCTCCAGTTCTCTGCATAAGCTAGAACCTCTCAGCTCTCTGCTATACTTTCTTGCTTACCATATCCTAGAATGTTTTCCTCCCTCAACATCATTGCCAAATTCTAACATAGGTCTCAACATCTGCTATGGCACATTAATTTTTGGTCAGCAGTACATTTCTTTGCCCCTTCTTTAGTACATTTCTTTAAGGGTGGTAAGGCACTGGAACAGGTTGCCCAGAGAGGTTGTTGAGGCCCCATCCCTGGAGGTGTTCATGGCCAGGCTGGATGTGGCCTTGGGCAACCTGGTCTAGTGGGAGGTGTCCCTGCCCATGGCAGGGGGGTTGGAACTCGATGACTGGATGCAGTCCTGAGTAATGTGCTCTGGGCAATCCTGCTTTAGCAGGGGAGTTGGACTAGATGATCTCTAGAGGTCCCTTCCAACTCTGAAAATTCTGTGATTCTGTGATCTTCAAGGTCCTTTCCAACCTAAACCATTCTATGATTATATGATTCTCTCCCCATAGCTGACCAACAGTCTGATTCTACATTATTATTGGGCTGACAAGCTAAGGCTTAGCACTATTCCAGTGATAGCATATGGCTTATAGGGAGAGCAGGGTGAAATTGGGCACTTTTTCCAATGCTCCAGGTATACAGATGACCAGTGTTTCAGAACAGAAAAGGAAAAACAGAAGAATTATTGCATATAGACCTTCTCTTTTGATACTCCAAGAACAAGAAAAAGAAAGAAAATTTATCCTTGCTTCTGTGCATCTTTCTGACACTTAGGTCATAACTTTGAGACTGCAATGGATCTTTATTTACAACAAAATTCAGACAAACGGAAAGAAAACATACCTGGAAACTCATTGGAGAGATCTCATGGAATGGGTCTCTTGGCTGTGGTAATGTAGCAGATGTTTTTTTCAAATAAATGTTTCTACAATGACAAAAAGGGTTAATGAAGAAAAGACTTCATATCCAAACATATGAACATGCACTATATACTACTGGTCCTGAGGTATTATTTTATTCCTCTAAGACAAAAATAGTGAAAGAATAACTAAAAATTACATAGGCTGAATACAATGGTATCATTTTATTGTTCAGAATTTGGATGATAATTTATTTTATGACTTATTAAAGAATCATAGGAAGTTATTTTTTTAAGTATCTGAAAGGGAAATATCCTCAAAACAAGGAAACAATTTAATGTACCACCCATCTACATTGTAGGGTTTGATGGCAGGAAAGTGGCAATGATACAAGGCCTTGTCTCAGTATTGGAAACTGTTGTGTTACATTGATCAAGTGGGTAAGAAGGTTGGGAATCAGAAATGTAGAGCCCACTTGAGGAACATCCATCAGATCATGATTCCTGCTATAGTTCAGTGTCAATTTTCCCCCTCCCTCCTTTCCTTTAAAAGGAGGTCAGAAATTTTCTGTTGGGAAAGAGATGTTATTCCAACTACAGAATAAAAGTTTTGCACAACAATTAAGGCTTACACTGTGCAGAAAATAAGCATGAGACTTGCTGCCAGCACTGGTATCAGAAATAACATATGTGATGAAGTAGATGTAAGTCGTTCTTTTCCTGAAAGGCAAGCAATCATCAAAGCTTTGATTAGTACCACAGAACAGGAATGGTTGCCCAGCTATGTGCAATCTGCTTTGCACGATAGTGTCAAGCAGCAGTATGAGATAGATGCTTCTTTAGCTTGGCACCTCATTGCCCTGAAACATGTGAAGGAACGGACTGGCTGACAGTATGTGAACTGTTTGCAGTAACTCAAGACCTTACCAAACATTTTGTGAGGAACTGAGGCCTACAGAGTACTTCAAAATCCAAGGTGGCAGAGAGTAATAGGGGAGAAGAGAAATTTATAAAGCCAGAAGTAGAAACGGAAGAAAGAAAAAGGCCAGCAACAGACCTCGTAAAGGTCTGCTTTGTTCACTGTCTCCTTGCAAGAAGCATCCACTGTCACACCAGAATGTTTGGAGACCTCCCTCATGTTAAGAGATATGCCAATTCTTCACTCCTTTTCATCCTAGCAAATTAATGTGCAAATATCAATGTGTTTCCATCTGTAAGTATGAAGTAATAAATGAGGCTGACAAGTAATAAGTGAGGGAAAACCAAGTCAAGGAAGTGATTTTCATTCTTACCAAACTCTACGGGTGTACTCCACTCTCCCCAGCTTGTGCTCACTAAACAACCATTGTCAGTTGCTCTGATTTTGACGCTGTACCTTTTTTCTGCACTGAAGCTCCCAAATATGTAGGAGTTTCCTGTGATGTTTCTTTCCTAAATACACAACAACTAGACTGAGAACTTTTTATTCACTAGATGTACAGATATTAGGAATGCATCAGGTTCATTTAATGATGCAAACAATAACAAAAGAAAATTTGATACATGTTTATGTGAACAGAATAGAGTGAAATAACAAATAGAAAATTAGCTTGTTCCATCCTAATTCCTTTTGTTTGAGCATTTTTGTTATTGGTGATGTGAAGACGAAGTTTGCCATATGCTTCCCTGGCTCCTTAACCTCTGCTAAACAATGGGACTTTGGGGAAAAAGAAAATAACCAGTAGCTTATTTTCAGTCTTTAAACAGTTTATTTTACTACAAATTAGTTACTTAAAGATCTGGCATTCCCTTACTGTGGATGTTTTCAAAACTGAGGTAGAGTTTAACAGGCAGATTATACAGAAGGAAAATCTTGACATAGATTGAAATCCTTCCCAGAAGAATATTGAGACTTCTTGAACACTTGGTTTTTTTTTCGTCCTCTTTTATACTGGCTTAGCCTTTCAGGTGATATTTTCTTGCGTCCTCCATCTCAACCTCTTCTACAGACCATTAATAAAGGAATAATTCTCCACATTTTGTGTGTCTAAGTGTAATGTGGAATTATGATCCGTATTTCTACATATGTATGAATTTGGTAGGAAGTATAAAAGACTGTAAAAGAGAAGATTTTGTGACTTACATAGAAGTAATGTAAAGTTGCACATATGCAGGTGTTTTTTCTACCATACTTTATAAATAACAGTTTAAAACTTTGAGTTTGGGAAACTTGTCAATAAAGAGCATACATACTAAACTCAAACTGGTAGTGTGAAACCAAAACAATTTGGTTGGAGGATGCTCTGATATAGATGAAATTTCCACCCAGCATAGATGTTCAATTAATATGGTAATAAAGACTTACTGTTTTAGATGTGGTTTTGATGTTTTTCTCAGGACCAGCCTAGCAACAAGAGAAAATTGTAGGTTTTATGATTGTTCTTTTTGTTACTATATAATAAAAGTTCCTGCCTTAACAATGTTTGATTTTCAGGAAAAAAAAATATGTAAATTTAATATTTTAAATACCTTCTTTTAAAAATGTGAGGTTAAGCCATTCTTCCACCAAAAGGTTTTTCCTCACCACTGGTGCCCTGAAATACCGTGCCCTTTCAATTTGATTGCAGAACTGAGTATCAAAGAACTAAACAAAAAAAGGCTCAGGTTGCCTACCAATTAAAATTGTATGTTTTACCTGTACAAAACAAAATATCTAAAAAAAACTAGCAAACTGGGAAAATGTTTTTCCATTAAAACTTTTGTCTGTGTAGCTTTTGCATTCTTAAACATTTAATTTAGGGGTTTTTTTTGGGTTTTTTTTTGTTTGTTTGTTTGTTTTTAGGGGTTTTTTTTGCTGTTGGAACAACAAACTCAGAAATATTTCCACAAATATTTCAAACTTTGGTTTTGATGGATATAATACTATGTTCTGTATTCATCTGAGTCTTCAAAATATTTGCAATTACTGAAATGTATAATAACAACCATTGTGGTGGGTTGACCTTGGCTGATGCCCGGTGCTCACCAAGCTGCTCTATCACTCCCCTTCTCAGCAGGACTGGGGAAGGGGGGGGGAGGAGACAAAATAAGATGGAAAAAACTCTCATGGGTCAAGACAAAGACAGTTTAATAAAGCCAAATTGAAGGCTGCATGAAAGCACAGGAAAACAAAAGATTTATTCTCTACTTCCCCTCAGCAGGTGATGTCCAGCCACTTGCTGGGAAGCAGGGCTTTTGGACACATAGCGGTTGCTCCGGAAGACAAACATTGTAAATAATGTACGCCCCATCTCCCTCCCATCCTTTTTCCTTCTTTCTCTCAGCTTTTATTGCTGAGCAGACGTCATATGGTATGGAATATCCCATTGGTCAGTTTGGGTCAGCTGTCAGGGTATGCCCTCTGCCAAGACCTTGCCCACCCCTAGTCTACTGGTGAGGGGGGAATGTTGGAGAGACAGCCTTGATGCTGTGCCAGCACTGTTCAGCAGTAGCCAAAACACTAGTGTGTTATCAACACCGTTCTAGCTACCAATACAAAGCACAGTACTATGAAGGCTGCTATGTGGAAAATTAACTCCACCTCAGCCATAACCAATACAACCATATACAGTTAAGACCTTGAAAACCTGGATATTCTGTTCCAGTAACCTGACAATATTTTTTTTTATTCAAAGACATGGATGGTTCTTTCCACTTTAAGTTAAAAAGAAAAGACACGGAACTTAATAAAACCTCACAATGAACGATCTGTATTACTGTCCCTTACATCTGATAGTGACATCTGTGGGGCAACCACCCAGATTGTGTATGTTGCAGACCTACTTTAGGTAAACATAAACTCCTAAAATCCTTCAGCAATACCACACTGATGTCAGTAAATGGAGGCAATAGGAGAAGGAGGCAAGGTTGGGTATGAAAAGGGCAGGATGGAAAGTATGGGGGTCCAGGTGGAGAAACCTAAGAGCTCTTGCAGCACATCCTAACTTACAGGCGTGCCTTTGTAAGAAAGCATGTGTTACTTCTTTGGACCTAATTTAGTAATGCCATAAACCTGACTGAACAGTAATGATGACTACAAGAAATAGGAACAAATGCTAAGTGAGTTTGTGAAAGGCAAGGTAAAAGGTGAATGATGGGATAGGATATTGTAGAGAGGAAGATCACAGAACAGAAGGTCATGACCTAACTTCATCAAAAAACAGCAGTAGGACTGAAAGACTACACTAGGACCCAAACTGCCTTACAGGTACACATAAAATTGGTTCTGTCCAATTCAACAGTAGCTTTACTTTCTTGTAGTATATTTAGAGTTCATTTAATGTATCCTACAACTGTTCATAATAAAGTTGTCAGATAATATGGTCTATCCCCCTGTATATGCTAGAATAGCTATTCACCCTCAGTGTGGGGAATCCCTTGCCCAGTTCCTCAAAGGACCAGCTGTACAGTGGACTGACAGCATTCCCTCAATTTGCTGCCCCTGTTTGTGAGTGACAGCAGTCCTCAGCTCACACGAAAGAGGGACACTGCATATCAAAAAAAAGAAATTAGTTAAGTAGGGAAGAACAGGGTACTGGTTGTTGAAAATACCATTAAGAGTCATTCTTACCTTGTTTTCTATGACAATTTCATATTTGAAACAAGCACGTCTTTTCACATGACTTGTGCGAGGCGGTTGCCACCGAATTTCACAACCATAAGAAGCTTCTGTACAATTCACAGTGACATTTAATGGAGGGGTGAGTTTTTCTACAGTAATATAATCAGAAATACCATTGATTAATAATCAGCTCTCTTTACGCTGCTTTTTTATAATATAGGTAGATGTTCAAACAACCAGTATAAAAAGATGTAGTGCACCCATATTCTGAAGTAGGAATCCCTGATTTAACATTCCAGCTGAGGAGCCTGGAGTATCAGCAGCAACAGTAGGTAAAATTAAAAAACGCAAACCATTTGTTAGATTTCACTGAATTCATCATATAATCTATGCAGAGATTGTTTGGGTTTTTGTGTTGTGTTTTTTTTTTTTTGTAGTGTTCATATTAAACAGAAGTATTTTTTTTATTAGCAACATTCTTCCACTAAAAAAAATGAAAGTTTTTGCTCACAGTGTTAATTTAATTGGTTCTTTTGTATTATGTGGATGAACAGAATTATGAGATAATGATGTAAAACCAACATCTAGATAGCCCTACTCAAGCATCCTTAGCTAGTTAATTCCAAAAGATGACACCTTTCCTTCAGAGAAAAAATATTTGGCTGAAATGTTGATTATTATCTGACCTATGGTTTCAGATTGTCTCTGCATTCATTTGTTTCTGTTCATTCTTGTACTTTTGACTTTTCAGGCTGGGGAAAAGGGGAAAAAATCTGTTCTGAGGAGCTGTATTTTAAAAATGTATGCTTTTTTCCAGGGATGAATTCTTCATTCCCTTAGTATAAAACTGGAAATAAAACTGGGAAAAAAAATCCTTACCTATTTTGTACAGAATAATCATCTTCTTATACGACTGAATGTTTTGTCCACTTCTAGATCCATTTACCAGGAAATAAGCTCTCTTATTCTCAATTGTCACGTTTTGGAATCTACATCCCGTGTGCCTTCCCCAATTATCTTTGATGTAATTCTGGCATCCTGTGAAATCTTCTTTCCTTTATATGACATATTTCATCAGTTAAATGTTGACAATGTAACATGTCAGACCAGAAATGAAAATTGCCTAGATTCAAGCAGACCTACTTACCTTGAGGTCTTCCAGTATAGAAAATACTGCGTATCTCTTGAAGCAGTCCTGTCCACATGCCAAGTGCAGTTCATGTAGGAAACATTAAAAATGACACAGACAAAATTTTCAATGGCTGTCCCGTTCATGCCTGCAAACACAGGAATAATATCTCATGTCCACTCTGCGGAAAGACTGTATAACTGCTTAAATCACGCAGATCTCTGCAAGGTCATTTAGTAATTTTTAGCCACCTGATTAGTAAATCCAACTGCATATTGTTTAGGTCTTGTAGTTACATGCTGACTATAAAATCGCAACAGTTTTATTTGTGTTGAGCTGTGAGGATTTTCTACCATTGTTACAAGATGCTGAAGATGTGGCTAGGATTTAAACAGCTCTTTAACCAACTCAGGTACAGTGATGTAGTGGAAGCTAATAACAGTCACTGTTGTGACCTTTGCTGAGATCCTTTGTTTATCTAAGGTCCAGTCTACTGTGGAATATAAAGTCTCCAACCATGCGTACTCTCTCCTGTGTTTGTATTAAGTGCTCTGACCCTTGGTTGACTTATATAGGACTAAGGCTATATAAGTTGTCCTCCACTTTCTTCAGTATAACAGCTGGGTGATTACAACCTGACCCTGAGACTGCTTCCTGAAGATAGTCCCCTGTGGAAGTGTCACAATTTCAAAGTGAGAAAGGAACCCGTTTTCAATCTTGAATCAAAAAGGGCTGCTAATGCTGGACCTTCGGTTTCAAGGACAGGGGGAATTTTGTTTTCACTGAACTTGATAGAAGCAGGCCTGTATATCCATGTCATTAGTGTAAAACCAGGACAAAAATTGAAGCAGAAGCTTATAGCTTGCTTAAGTTAAAAGACTGCTCAGGTTGTGTATTCATGAGAAATGAATTTCTTGTGTGTTTCCTCCCTATCAAAAGGTGAGATTTCCAACATAAAATAATAATAATGCAGTACCTCTTCTTAATTACAATCATTGTGAATTGAAGGACTGTGTCACAGCTTTCCAAGGCCGTGAGTGATTCATTGAGCTTAAGAACAATACATACCACCTTTACATGTACCTCCTCAGTTAGCATTAAAGCTCCCCATGTGTCTAACACAGGTTCCCAAACTAGGCTCAGAAGACACTGTATTGTGAGGCAAAGTGACTGCCTCCTGTCCAAGCTTCACTGTAGTCCAAGCTGGAGACCTCTTTTTCCTTACGTTCCCAGAAGCATCTGATTATGTAGCTGACAGCACTGATTTCAAAAGAAATGCTGTTATTGAGCAGGCCAAAACTTCTGACATCAGTGGATGCTTAGGGAGAAAAGTGTAAGGAGACAAAAAGCACCAAACAGGCCTTTGCCTACATACTCCCTTATCTACCAGCAAGCAGTGCCCTATGGACTTGCAAAGTTGAAGGCTACCTCACAGGTCGCTGTGTGTAGCAGTCCAAGAAAGCCCAATCCCCCATTAATTTCCTTCATCCGTTTGGAATCCATTTATTTTTTGGCCTTTACCACATCCCTTGCCAATATGATGAGCAATGGGAGAATTCAAAAGGTCTGTTTTCCTTCTGGCTCCTTTCCTCTCTTCAGCTGTAATGTGAGAAAAGGCAATTCTACTCCAGAAAGGAAGGAGCCTAAACACACTCTTGTACCTAATATTTTTTCATGGGTTACTCAGGCAGATACTGTGCTGTATAGAGGCTTTTGGGAGTACTCTACAGAATTAAGTTTCTTTCATTTGGGTGTACTACAAGTGTAGGCACATAATAAAGGTGGCTAGGATCACAGTTTCCGGAGGGAAAGGCTGTTATCTAGGAGACCTGACCTAACATGATGTTGTATAGGATGGCTACAAATAGAGCTGGATGAATCAAAACCCATGCCTCAGAATGCCTTGGTGGAAGCACTCATTTCACGCTCATCACACTGGAAGTCAGTATGCGCTAGGAGAAATGTCGTCAGGGACAGGACCTTGCAAAGGAATCGCAAGAGTAGCAACCATCTGACTCTTACGCATTTGGAAATAAAGAGGAATTGTTCAAGAGACAAGGAAGTTGTCAGAGTACTCCTGCATTTCTGGAAAACTTCCTCTATTCCAAGAAGAAGGTTGAAACTGTTTCAAGGTCTTGGTTCAGAAGCATTTTTTTTGACAACAGTGTTGGCCTAAGATTCCCTGTTCTTCCCCATCGTCCATGTCTCCTTTCTGATTCCAACTTGCCTTCCTGGCTGTGCTAGTACCGTTCATTGTGGGACCTCATAGCGACTAGTTCTGAAGAAAACTAAAAATGCTTTGCCCACCCCAGCAGTTTTTGTTTCTTCTTTTTTTTTTTTTTATCTGTCTTACCATCCTTTACCACAAACAGTGGAACAAGCTCATCTGAGATGATAGCATGGGTTACCAATGAAGACCCAGAAGAGAGCTGTCTAGGCTATTTCTGCTGCTGCAAGAAATGTTGGTCCCTATCTAGTTACTAGGGGGATCTAAGCTCTGAGCATAGAGTTGCTTGTATCCAACTTATGTGTAATTTTAGATATATATATATAAAAAACAAACCACTCCTGAGAGTTCAGTGATTATGGTACTGTATTGAGGTGATGGAGAGCTTTGCTCAGTTCTCTGGTCTGCCACAATTTCACTTCATGACCGAGGGTCAATCAAATCTGTACTTCACTTCTTCATTTACGAAAGAAATAGAGAAGTTTTCTTCCCATCAAGAAATTGTGAGGTAAATGCAGCAGTCTGAAGTACTATCACAGGTACTGTGCAAGGGTCTCAGGGGGGTGGGATTCATAAAGCCTTTGACAATGCTGGAAATCAAAAGAAAAAATGGTTATTCTGATTTCAAATCACATCACAACCTGGTTGACGTGGCCCAACACTCAGTTGAGTTGGCTGGCAACATAAGGAATAGCGTGAAAGGAACTCATAAATCAACATTGTGGTCAAGGAAAAAGCAAATGAAACCACAGCCTTGGCCCCTTTAGTGATGGCCTCAGTTTTTTACGTCCAAGAGAAGCATACAGAGATATATTCAGATGTTCTTCAATTAGTCTAAGTTCTACAGCCAGAACATTACTCTGCCTACAAAACAGCCATGATCAGCTGCACAGTGTTATGTTCATACCATCATCAAGCACATGCTGGGAAGACCACACAGAAATGTGCGAGTCATTCTATTTCCTTTGCTGACAGGACTTTTTTCGCAGGTTTTGAGGGGGTTTATTTTTCAGTTTTTCTTTATTCACCTTTCTGTGGATATGTCAGAGAAAATCTAGCAGAGTAGACGTGTATGACTACCCTTCCTTTAACGTTTATTTTTAAGCCTATTGTATTCACCTACGGTATAATTGTTACAGTTTTACTTTTATTTTTAGCAATACTTGGAACAGAGCTTAGTCTTCATGAGACATTTCTCCTGTTATTTCAATAAGACACTGAAATTTTTCTCTTTCCAGTTTACGTTTGAGGACTAGCTAAATTGATCTAGTGGCTTCTTGCTTAAACAATCCTCTTTTAATAACCCCATATTTGTCACTTCTTTATCATTATTTCCTTATAAAAGAGATAGGACCATATTCTCCCAATCCTTCTCTGTGAGCTCTGATGCCGAGAACAGTTTAGTTTCTCTGTAGTGCACTCTTCCTTCTGAACTGCCTCCTGTATTCTTTGATAGTGATAATAAAATACACAAGTACACTAATATCCTCACAAGCGTCCTGTTTCATATATGAATAACTTATTTTCCCATATTTTAATATTTTTAGCTATATTTGAAATCTTTCTTGAGATTCTTTTTGTCTTTTCATGAAAGAGGTAAGGTGCTTGACTGAGATAGATGTGATGATCGTGATTGCACACAACTGCACAACAACCCACTATTTTAAGCACACACAGTGATTTCTGTTATTTATTTATTTACTTTTCTTGAGTCAACTTAGATTACCTCCATCTCTTGGGCAGATGTTAGAAACTGTGTAGGAGTAGTAGCTGCAGAAAAATATCAGGGAAAGAAAATTTGGCTCTGCAATCCTTTCTGGTAATCAGGATTATTAACAAGGAAAGACAGGATCTCACCTCTGGGCCTTGAGCCCAAAAGAATTTTTATTTTTATTCAGTAGTTCTTGAATAGGAAATGCATAAACTGCTCTTGACTCTCGGACACAATATATTGGATAATTTATAAAGGATTGTAAATAACATACCTACTACTGGAAATTAATAAAAGGAAACTAAATTGCTTTAACCTTTTTAGCTAACTCTGAAGAAGCTGTAAATTGCGGGGTGGAGTTTGTCTTACCTAAACTTACCCAAGTGCTGTATAGACATGCCCACAGGGGAACCAATAATTCTACACTGCCTTAATAGTGGCTGGAAAGAAACAGCTATTTAAGACACAGTTTATTCAACCTAGTCTCAGACAAGACGAATGAAGACTTCATTATGTTTATTTCCTGCCAGTCACTGAAAAGATAGCCCAGAGGGATCCCTCTAAGACTAAGCTATCCACCTTGGTTAGGTGAATCCAGGAGGATCCATTCCTTTCCCCTCTTACATCACCTGGAATCCACATGTAAGTACTAAACAGAAATGCTGCCATTATTCTTTTCTCACTGAAAATGTAAATTTATTTTTGAAAATACCTTTTCCTCCTCTTTCTTATACCTGTGTTAGTATCATGTGCTTCTTTAGAAAAACAGAACATTTAAAACTTTTTTTCTTTAGAAAAACAATTGCAGTAGAAGAACAGTAGTATTTTCCCAGAGGTGGTCCACACTTTCTTTCACATCTCAAATAGCTCCTGTGGAGATTATTGATCAAAATCTTAAGGAAACATAAAGTATTTCTGTGTGAAGTTGTTCCCTTTCTGCACTGTAGTTTATAAACTTTCTATGAAAATTAGCTACTGCTAGACTCTGTGCTACAGCACAAGCCACTCTCAGAGTGTGCTGAATCTCAATTTCAGACTGTAGAAAATTTCAGCCTGTAAAAAACTACACCATCAAAATTTTGTTACGGCATTCATCGGACAAAAGCATAGATTTGCAGGTAATGTCTATTCACCTCTCACAGTTCTTTTAACAACATTAAAACTTGCACAAATAACAAAACACAGTATCTTTGCCTAACTTCTTTGGAGTAAAAGTAAAAAACAGATAAAGACAAAAGTAAACCTACCTCCTCCTTGAAAACCCGTTTCCCTCTGGCAGTTACAGTAATGGGACACAAATAGGATGGAAGCTGTGAATTTGCGTTGGTGGCATATTTTTGTGTGCTTTGACAATGTGATTTCATTATCAAGTTCTTCTAAACTGCTCATGTAGCAGGGTGTAAAAATCCCGCCTTAAACCACGACAATGTCTTAATCATTTCCCTTCCTTGTAATTCTGTAATGTAACAGGGAAAAGTGTGGTTTCAGTTATTGTTTTTGTACAGGGAGACAAACAGGTCAGAATAGAAGGACACCCTCTTATCGTTTCATTCACATAATTTTCACTCATTTCCGTCACATATTTTTCATATAGGTGTTCATACAGGGCACAACCTCAAAGGCAGGTGAATATATGAGCCTACTTTCTGTCTCCGGTATAGGTCCGGCAGCATTGTTTCAAGCTATGCCACTATTTTCTGTTTATTGTTTAGGGTTACCGCCCTGCATGGGAGAATAAGGCTGGTGCTCTGGACTTTGTAACAGCCGTTCCTAGCTTTGCACTAGCCAGCCTCGTTTCCTGTAGATGGGTATCAAACCAATGTAACCATCTCCCACAACTTGTCTACTTGATGAGTACACGTATATCTGGTCTGGATAAATTCAATGCACAGACCAGGAAAATTTTCTTTGTATGTGCAAATGTTCTAAGTATACCAAATCAACACCTTGTCTCTGGTCTGTGCTCATGCCCGGGTCCCAGGAAGATATGCAGTCCCCCTTGCCCTCTGGCTGCAGAGTCTGAATGTCCTCTTTCCAACCATGGTCAACAATGTGAGCACACACAGTGTGGTGCTCACACAGTGCAACACAGGTTGTGCACTGTCCAGGCATGAACATCCACAACTACCCATGTTAACAGGCTCCTAAATGAGTAAGCCCAAGCCTTTTTTGCTGTTTTGACTTCTTTTGACACTGAAGAGTGTGCTTGAGTCCAGAAAGATGTTTGTCCAGCAAAGCAACTTTCTGTGAACTAATAAACATAGCACTTGCCTTTTCATGTACCCATAGAACAGTCTGATTACATATCACTCTGCCTTTCTCACCTCTCATTTGAACAGGAAAATGAAGCGATTAGAGTAACAACAGCATTTAAATATGATTAGTTATAATATTCATTAAGTATACCAGTCTTACTACACCTATCTGTTGTATCTCACCGGAGGAGTGGTAAATCAGATCAGATTTGTCCTGCTTCTCTTTGCCTGTGTCCCATATATGTTCATTCCCATCAGCCTCTGTTGTTGTTACTCTTCTGTGCAGAGGAGGAATCAGAGGGTTTCTTGAGAAGATGTTTCCTCTTCTTCAGGTCTCAATTCCTCAATTTTATTCATAGAGTAGACAACAGGACACTAGCATGTTCCCTGCTAAGATGCTTTGGTTCAGGAGCTGCAGAAGTAAGGCCTTTTGTTCTCTTTCTCACTTTCTGTTGTAGAGACAGTTCTATACAATTGGAGTGAATTATAGTTTAGAGATAGATTTGTATCAGTGGACCTGAAACCTCATTTTCTATTAGGTATGTACAACCTGCCCATCTAGATGACAATAATGCTGTGTAGGTTGGAAGCTAAATAACTGATTATTATATGCATCCATAAGTTGCACAGAATGAATCAGGTCTTCTGTGGAAAGGATGTAAGTAAGTGTGTAATCACACTGACATCAAAGCTTTTCAGCATGGCAGGAAATATTAGTTGCTGTGTAGTGGACACAATCTGCAATCCCATTACTATTATTTTCTAGCTTAATGAATGAGAATTTCTCAGAACATTTAACATCGTTAAAGGGATTAATTATCCAGGAAAACGACTATAGTAGTCCAGCAATTCCTTGGTTTTTTTTGGTTGTGTTCTGTAGTCCATTGACAGGATTGCTGCTTCCCAAAGTGTCGGTTAATTCTACTCTCACTTTTAACAAACTGTTGATAAGGATATTGCCACTGTGTCCTTGAACCTGTTCAGGGCAGATTGCCTAGGAAAAAAAAAAAAAAAAAGGAAGTTAAAGAAATGAAAGGATTTAGAAAGACTAGAGCATAAAGGAGTCCAAATCCCTTCAGTGGTACGCACAAACTCCCAGGCAACCTGACATTCGATGTGTGCTCTCTACATACCAACCAGGAGGGAAAAGTATGGGACCTGATCCAGAACGATGGACATCACTAGGTAGTCTATCATTGAACACATGGGTCTTCAGAGGAAGCCACTCAAGAAAACAGCACAGTGGGATCATGAGGAATAAAACTAGGGTTGTTTTCTTTGTCAGCAGTGACAGAGGAACAACTTGTTGTTGTGTTTGGTTCAGACCTTAGTATTTCATTTAGCTCCAAGATGTGGTACCTGGTGAATTTACATGAGTTACACTCACTATGGCTTTCCTGATATAATATATGATTTTTTTTTGCAACTAAAACCCCAAAATCATGACCTAACTTCAGGAAATAAGTGAAACTGCTGAAATAGAAACAAAATGGCTTTCATGATGAGCATTCTAGATAAGGTACAAACTGGCACATCTTTCAGACCAACTGGCAGGTCTTACTGGACACAAGATTTTCAGCACTGTTTCTTTTTTACTGTTTTGTAGTGTACAGAAAGGTAACCATTAAGTTGCGAAGTGTGCTTTTACATTTTCATGTCCAGGTAGATCAAAAGCTAATTGGTGACCTTGGGACTAGTGTGCACTCTCTGTTTGGCCACCAAGAAAATCTCATTACTTAAGACATCTTACAATGACTAGAGAAAATTCAGTCAAATGAACTCTGCCTCTGTAGCACCTGTGGCAAGATGCCAAGTTGGTACCAGGTGAGCTGTAAGACAAGTGCTCTCACAACAATCCAGTGTACAGGTTACTCATGATCTGTTTACTGATGGAATAAAGAACAAAAACAAAGCATCAAGTGGTAGTCTACTGCTGCAAGGCCAAGCACCAATTTTATTACCTTTCTCTTTCATATCAGCGCTTCTGCATCCTGAGCATGTGCATGGGAAGGGCATGCTTTGGCAACTAAGTACCCAGAATGGCTTCCCTCAAAACCTCTGCAAGGGTCCAGAGAACAACACTCTGTCTTGACAGATGTAGCTACTACAGGTATGTTTCATGTTACTCGTGTTTCTCCCATAAGCTGAGGAGATGCTTAGGATACACTCGTGATTTCCACCTTGAGCTCAGCACGCAGAATGGGTTGTGCCTGTCTGTCTTTCAGAGAACTTCTGTGGATGCTGTGCTATTTGCTTACCTCAGGGAAGAACCAGTTTTCAAGCTCTATTTAGGCTTGCAAGTAATTTCCAAGTGAAATGGTGGAAATGTCTCCTTGACAAGCTCTCAAGGAGAGAAAAAGTTTTAAAATATGTGCTTCCACTGTCCATTGAATTTGCTCAGTCTTCCAAACCTGACTGAAGCAGCTTCTTGCTGAAGTCCCTTCAGCAAGAGAAACATGTTGCTGAAGCAAGTGAGGGGTTGAAGCACACACATGCCAGAGCATGTGGAATGATAGCGGCACTGATCTGAGAAGAGCTATGTTATGTGCTATTTATAGTTCTTAAAAGAATACTTGCATCAAGCATGCCCATAAACAGCAAGTAAATAGGAGAAGTCCACAATTATGCCAAAAGTTTATTTTGACAAATTGCATTATGGCAATGTCTGGGAGGCTGAGAGACCCTGTGAATTATGGACCAATGTGTTTATTCAGTACAATTATTGTCTTCATAAAAGAGGAAATGAGAGAGAAGAAAAACTTAGTTGTTCTGATTGCTATCTGTAGAGGAATTGAGAGAGCCCTGCTAGAGGATAAAGATAGTGCTGAGACTATTGTGTCTACTTAGCTTCTGTAATTCTTGAAACTGGACCCTGAAGATTCTCAGAACAGAATTATTCTTGGAACCCCAAGTCCCAGAACTGGAGAAGCTGTGTCATGATGTAACTGTTACAGTAATTTAGGATACAGGAAAATGGGCTGGTATAAAACCTCAGTCTCCGGGGAGATCTTATTGCAGCCTTTCAATATACTTCAAGGAAAGATGGGGACAAACTTTTTAGTAGGGCTTGTTACAATGGGACAAGACTTTAAACTAAAAGAGGGTAGATTTAGACTAGAGAAGGAAGATATTTTTTACAATGAGGGTGAAGAAGCACTGGAAGAGGTTGCCTGGAGAGGTGGTAGATGTCCCATGCCTGGAAACATTCAATGTCAGGTTGGACAGGGCTCTGAGCAGCCTGATCTAGTTGAAGATGTCCCTGCTCATTGTAGGGGAGTTGGACTAGATGACCTTTAAAGGTCCATTCCAACCTAAACCATTCTATGATTTTATAATTCTATAAAATCTTAATTTATTGTCAAGTGAATTTCCTTAATTATGAAAGCTTTTCATATTGATTAGAAAAGTTAAAACCATCTATATTTATAGAAAGTAAACAATACACTATCAATTTCAGCATAGGCAATTAAGCTAACTGTATGGAAAGCATGACTTAATGAAAATTCGCAAAATGCCCGAGATCATCTCTGCAGAGGATTTGGGGTACTACATAGGCATCCCAGTCTTGTCATTCAGAGTCTCATAATCAGAACTTGACCGAGACAGAGATGTTTTCACCAAACCAGTCAACTTGAAGATCAAGTTCCCCTTAGCTGCTGTGCACTCTGAAGGATAATTTGGTTTGCTTAATGAAAGGGAGGGCTGTTGCATGCCAGCGGAGCCTAAATGCATCCTTTACTAGACCAGCACATTTTACCACAGACTTTTTGGGTCAATCTGGATTCTTCTTAAAACCAGACTAATTGTACAAGCTTTATATGACTGGTTTTGTAACCTCTAATTTAAAACACAAGAATTCAAAGATTTGCATTTAGTCTTCTTCATAGCTAATGCTAAGAAAGAACATTGCTGTTATAGTCAAGGAAAAGTTGATAATCAAAAAAGAACATTTCATTTATTTTTATTTTTATTTCTCTAGCTTAATCTATTTTAAATTTATCACCATTTATGGGAGACAGCATAAGCAGAAAGCAAGTGATATTAGCAACTTGGATATGGCTTAGAATTGTTTTTTGCTTTTTGGTTTGGTCTTTTTTTTTAATCTTTTTTTTTTTTTTTTCATTCCACCAACAAATATACATGTAGTAGAACTGCCCAAGCCCCAAGCTGGCTTCAGGGCCAGGGATGTTTTCTGTGGAACACAAACACTGTCTTCATCTTTTTGCATGACCAAGCTATGCTTCAAATCTTACAAGCAGAGTTTATGCCCTTTGAAGAAACAGGGCTAAGAATCTATTGGTTGAATTTCATTCAAGTTTGCAAATATCACGAGGTCTCCTAAAACTACAGAATTGGATGATTTTGTCCAAAACTCTCATTTTCCTTTATATAAGGCATACAGTCAAAGCTATTTGTTTTTCTAATGAGTAAGACACTCTGAGACTGTAGCAAGGAGATTTGTTTAAACCTGTCCTGATTTCGGCTGGGATGGAGTTAATTTTCTTGCTGGCAGCTGGTGTAGTGCTGTGTTTTGGATTTGGGATGAGAGTGATGTCGATAACACACTAACGTTTTTGATTGTTGCTGAGCAGTCAAGGCCTTTTCTGCTCCTCACACCACCCAGGCAGCAAGTAGGCTGGGGGTGCACAAAAACCTGGGAGGGGACACAGCTGGGACAGCTGACCCCAACTGACCAAAGAAATATTCCGTACCATATGATGTCATGATCAGCATATAAAGCTGGGGAAAGAAGGAAGGGGGGGACCTTCTGAGTGATGGTGTTTGTTTTCCCAAGTAACTGTTACATGTGATGGAGCCCTGCTTTCCTGGAGATGGCTGAACACCTGCCTGCCTGTGGGAAGCAGTGAATGAATTCCTCGCTTTACTTTGCTTATGCGTGCGGCTTTTGTTTTACTTATTAAACTGTCCTGACCTGAGCACACGATTTTTTCTTACTTTTACTCTTCCGATTCTCTCTCCTGTCCCACTGAGGAGTAAGTAAGAAGCTGTGTGGTGTTTAGTTGCCAGCTGGGGTTAAAACACAACGAAACCTTTTATTCCTTCTGTTTTGCACTTTAGAACAAAAGGTGAAGTTGCAGGCAACTGCAGCTGATGATGTGCTGACCTCATATGGTAAAGGAAGTGTAAGCAGAAGTTTGCTAGATATAAATTTGTCCATAACAGTGCAGTGCTCCAGTCACTTAGCATATCTTCATATAGGGCTATCCACCAGGTACACTAAATAGTCCTATCGTGGATATTAGACTACTTGAAAGCTGAAATATAGCTCAGCTCCTCACTGTGTGGCGGTGACTGGTCCTGATGTTTGTTTTGATTTGACTTTACAAGAAGAAATAATGTTTCATCCTATTTCCTTTGTTTTCATGCTTTCGCTTGCTTGTTTCTGATCCTAGGCTACCATCATGTGGCCGCTTTGAGAATCTTCCCAAGTAACAGAAACAAAGACTACTCAGCCTGGAAAGCAGCAAGGTACTGCCTGCGTACAAGATGAAGGTCACATGTAGTTTTCAGCAGGCTTAATTTTCCTTCTTGATTGCACTCAGTCATCCCTTACTTAGATGCTCTGCCCTTCTTTCTTGTGTCTGTTCTGTTCTGCTTTAATTCTTGCCTCCTAAATACTAACACATATCCTAATTTCAGAAGGAAAAGGTGCAAATTTTTCTACAAGTAGCAGCATTGGGCCACTCCATGGATTAAACTCTAAGACAGGTATATCTATGCTGGGCATTTCTGGCCATGAATTCCAAACTCAGAGTTTCAAATCCTTCCTATGTAAGTCCCTTCTGTAAAGCCATTGATATGGTCCTCCACAATATTCCTGCCTCTAGATTGGAGAGATATCAGTTTAATCAACTGTTAGATGGCTATGGAATTGGCTGGATGTGTGCCTCCGAAAACTTATAGCAGTCAATGGATCAATGTCCAACTGGAACCAGTCCTCAATGGTCTGTACTGGGCCAGTACTATTTGACATCTTCATCAACAGCACACAGTGGGATTGAATGCACCTTCAGCAAGTTTGCAGATGACATCAATCTGAGTGGTGCAGTTGATGCACTAGAGGGAAGGGATGCCGTCCAGAAGGACCGTGACAGGCTTGAGGAGTAGGCCCATGAAAACCTCAGGAAGTTCAACAAGGCCAAGTACAAGGCCCTGCACCCAGGTTGAGCAATCCCCAATATCAATACAGACTGGGGGATGAAAGGACTGAAAGCAGTCCTGCAGAGAAGGACTTCAGGATACTGGTGGGTGAAAAATTGGACATAAGCTGGCAATGTGTGCTTGCAGCCCAGAAAGCCAATCACATCCTGAGATGCACCAAAAGAAATGTGACCAGCAGGTCGAAGGAAGTGATTCTGCCCCTCTACTCTGCTCTGGTGAGACCCCACCTTGAGTACTGCATCCAGCTCTGGGGTCCCCGGCACAAGAAGGACGTGGACCTGTTGGAGCGTGTCCAGAGGAGGGCCACGAGAATGGTCATAGGGCTGGAACACCTCTCCTATGAAGAAAGGCTGAGAGATTTGGGGTTGTTCAGCCTGGAGAAGAGAAAGCTCTGAGGAGACTTTATTGTGGCCTTTTAGTACGTAAAGGGGGCTTATAAAAAAGACGTAGATTTTCTACCAAGGCCTGTAGTGACAGAACAAGGGGCAATGGTTTTAAACTGAAAGATGGCAGGTTTAGATTGGACATAATGGATAATTTTTTTTTATGAGGGCGGTGGGACACTGGAACAGGTTGCCCAGAGAAGTTGTGGATGCGCCTTCACTGGAAATATTCAAGGTCAGGCTAGATGGGTCTTCGAACAACCTGATCTAGTGAAAGATGTCCCTGCACATGGCAGGGGGTTGGACTAGATGATCTTTAAAGTTCTTTTCCTCCTAAATCATTCTGTGATTCTATGATTCTATAAGATATGATTGTAGTAAACACTCTCCAAAGTTCATGCTTCTGAGCTGTTATTTCAGACTGTGAATTGAAGCAGACAAATATGGAAACATCTAATGCTGTAGATTTGCAGCTGTCAGGGAGGGAATCTCCAGGTCAAACACAAGCCTATACTGTAGAGAAAGCTTTGTACCAAATACAAATTCTTGTACTGGACTAATTTTTATTCATTTAGTAATAGAAATAATATTTTAAAAGAAACTACATACTTAATATATTCATTGCAGAATGGATTTGGATTCTTTGTTGGAGCTCTTAATCAGGAAATAATCTATGTTAGAGTCTATTGCAATTTGAAGTCTAAATCCAGTCTCCACCCAAATGGAATATTTAGTGTGGTGTTAACATTTCACCTTACTCTTTTTCTTCATGTACAACACAGTGTTTAAAAAGTGAAAAAAAGGAGATAGGATAGATAAAGATTTTTAGCTACAGACATTACTAACTCTTAGTCTTTCCCTTCCCTTCCCTTCCCTTCCCTTCCCTTCCCTTCTCTTCCCTTCCCTTCCCTTCCCTTCCCTTCCCTTTTTCTTTTTGCCAGAATTAAAGCTCTTAAATCTTTTCACCAAAACAAAAGTTCTGCTAACAATATATTCTGTTTATATACTGAGAAGGGGCAGATCAATGCTGAGTTTGCAGGCAGGCTGATCGATCAGACTAAATTATGCTTTTGTTTACAGTCATTTTATACATATAGCTCCATACAGTGAATGTTAAACAAGAGTTTAAGAATGGGATTAATTTCTGCAGTGTAGATTAAAACTGCATATTGTAGTCATCTGTACTTTAGTTACATGACTCTCTGCTCACTTCGGACTCTGTGAAGAGAAATGGATACTTTCTGGGGGAAAATGAACAGGGTGAGGGGAATGTTGTTTTGTCAGGATGTATTTCTTTTCATTGACAGTAATGATAACTGAACCTGATTTGTGCAGATATAAATATCTCCACTGAAAAGACATTTCTTCATTTCAGAATTCCTTTGCCTTTTAAGTTGCAATGACAATCTTCTGATTATTCCCAGGAAGGTGATATGCATTGGTCTGAAATTGTGATTATACAGCAGTAATGTAAGTACTTTCATTTCTTTCCCACGCACTTGCTGTTACACTCTGACTCACAGAGAATTGTGCTCAGGTTCTTCAGTTATTTCCAGTCTAGACTTGGCTGAGTATTGTGTGAGAAAATATTAAGGAAGTAATTAATGGTGTTCTTCCTCTACCTGTCTATATTTCTTAATAAACTTGGGGTTATCATCCTCTAATCATCACTTTCTAGCGAGGTTTTGCAAGAGAACATTTTTCTTTTTAAAAGTACCTCATTCATTCATCTGTTCAAGTTTGTAAGATATACTACCCCAGCTAGTTCTGCTTTTTTTTTTTCTTGCAAGTCTTTTTGACAACTATTTAGGCTCTATTTTTCAAGTTGGTGTAGTTTTTCCTTTGAGATATTCAGAAAAGATACAGTATTTTTTAAACCCTATTGAATATGGTTTGAAACTACTGAATAGTTGTTCGTAACCTTTCCACCTGTATGAGGGTAGTCTCTCTGTTACAGCAACTCTGTTTTCAGCTGTAAAGCTGCACACACTGAGCTGTTGACCCTGTGAGACTGCCTCAGCCTCTCTCACATGCACTTTTCTGTATCGGCAATGGGATACTATTTCAACAAGACACAAATGGGTGCAGTGCAGGTGGTAAATTCTTGAAGGAGACCTTGTTTGTTTCTATGGCACTTCAATTCAGGGAGCTGTTTGGACCTCTTCTGGTAGTCTAGTATGTGAGCATCTCTAATACCACACCTGGTGATGCTGCTGTGCTCAGCAGTGGCAGGATATCCGTAGTGCTCTTCAAGACATAATTGCTTCGTGGCTCTCCTGCACTTCAAACTCTGACAATCCCCTCTTACCACACAGCCTTTGTTTGAGTGATAATGCTTGTTTAGTCCAAATCACATGCAAAGACCAACTGAAAAGGCCTTGACAGTCTTTACCAAACCCAGACACCCTGAATATTTCTGGCAGCAGTCTCTACAGGAAGTGTGTTTGAATATAATACTTGTATTGCAAAGTTGAAAGGGTGAGCAGTAACCAAAGTCACATGACAAATGAAGACAAGAAATCTCCTCCAAAGATTAGGTTACAGTTTTCCAAGAACGTGTTCTGCATTATCATTACTAAATTCATACAAACTCCCATAATATCTACAGAGTTAAACATTCCCAGAATAGAAAAGAACCCAGGCCTGGCTGCAGTCCATCTTCATCATACTGACATGTCTTTCTTAGATTTAGTGGCCTTCTCTACTGACCTGTTGATCACAAATTGTTCTTGATTTGGCTAATCTTGCTGTTCAAAGAGGACAGGTCAAAAACCCAGCCGGGTGGTCATAGGTCTAATCTAACAGGAGATGATCAGCAGAAGGGCTGGGTTTGGAAGAAAAGAACCTCTTCAGGAATTTCTCCTGTGAGTATTGGTAACTCTAGGTGAAATAAGGTGAAAGTATGTACACCAGCTGCAAACGTCATCTGCTTCTGTAGCATTATATGGCCTAAATCAGTTAAAAGTCATATTTAGGTTCAATACTGTGGTGGGGTAGTCTTGGCTAACAGGCAAACTCCCACCCAGTTGCTTGTTCACTCACCTTCCTTAGTAGGACAAGGGGAGGAAACAGGAAAAAAAACAGGAATGAGAGCTCATGGGTTGAGATAAGGACAGGGAGATTGCTTACCAGTTACTACTGTGGGCAAAACAGAATTTACTTGCGGAAAAATAACTTTCATTTATTGCCAATTAAAACAGATATGGGTACTGAAAAACAAAAAAACCCAAACATTAAAACAACACCTGCCTCCCCTGGCCCCTGCCCAGGGTCCACCTCATTCCTTCACATTACACTCCTTTACGTCCCCGAGCAGTGCATGTGGGATGGGGACTGGAGGGGCGGTAGCGCTATGATCAATACATGAATGGTTCATGTCCACTGCTCCTTTCTTTTCATGCTTGTTCTCTACTCCAACACGGGTCCTCCATGGGCTGCTGTGAATCTCTGCCCCATGATGGAGCACCTCTAACCTTGGTGTTCCCTCTGCTTTTTCTCACTCTTTTTGCTCCCTCCTCCTCTCTCTATCCAGCATTTCCCCCCTTTCTTAAATACGTTTTCCCAGAGGTATCACTACCTTGGCTGTTGGTCTCAGCTGTGTTCTGCTGTGGGTCTGTTGGAGTTGGCTAGAATAGGATACAGGACAGCCCCTGGTGTCTTCCCACAGGGGCCACCTCTGCAGTCCTGGCCACACCTACCACCACTTCTGGCCACCTACACCCAATGCATGTTGAAATAAGTTTCTAGTGCTTTGCTTTTTTTCCCCTAAAATAAACAGAATAGTGAATTAAAATTGACCTTGTGTTACTTGTGTATAGTCATTCTCACCAGCAAAATAGTTACAGATCAGAGCATGCAGGATATTTCTTGCTCTTTAACTTAAATACTATGCTTATCAGAAATAATGACCCAGTCAAGACAGGTTAATGGCAACTTCAGGAGAAGTGTTGAATAGTTTTCATGTGATGTATCCAAAAGAGGTTTTGGTTTAACTACGGGGCTATTTTCCCACAGCTGAGATCCTAATACATATCTACAGGTCAGTTGTTGCTAGAAAAGTCATTCCAAACCCATAGGGTGGGATTCATCTGTAATGTTAGCCACCTCAAAATTATATCCAAATCTGATCTGGGGTCTCACCCCAGAGACCGGGACTCTGAATTATGCAGGGGATAATTCCTTTGCCCTTCTTATGGGATAAGATTAAACCTGTAACAGACACCTAAGTCATGACAAGTTCATTAATCCTTATTCTCTGTAAGCAGAACCCAAGGTTATGACCCCAAACTTAAGGATCTTTGATAGATACCTAAGTAATGGCAGATTAATCTTATCCTCCTGATGTAGTGACAGATCTTTGCACGTTGCCACAAATGGTTCCTCTGCTGATACCGGCACTGGTAGTTTCAGCGGTGAGGTTACCTACTACAAATTAGCTAGCTCCGTAATGTTTGTGCAGTGTTTACTCTGTCTTCCCCTTAGGTTTTTCTAGCCATTGGAACACTTAATGATGATTCTTCTGAAAAAAACCCAACTTCATTAACTTAAGGGACAACTGCTTAAAAGGAAGAAAAACATGTAGCCACATACACTTATCAGATAACCCAAAATGGAAGTGACGAAAGTAATGTGACTCAGCCCAATGCAAGAAGCAGTTTAACAGTGATGAGAACCCTGACTCAGCTGGGCAAACTTTAAGTTCTCTTGCGTCAAGACAGCTGGTACTGCTTGTATGATCAAGTGCACTAGTCAGGGTTGGAAAAGGAAGTAGTGCCTGGGACTGAACAGGCATCTGGCTGATTTATTAGTTAGCCGATCTGGTTGCACACATGCAGGTGCACAAGATGATCTGTGGGAAAAGGGCAAGTAACATTTGACTGATTGCAGTATTTGGAAACATTTGGCAAGCTTGATCCATAGTGGATGGTACAGCTTTGAAAAATCACCTCAGATGGAGAAGCATGTCTCATTGGGACTCTCCAGCATGCTAAATGGGGAATTACCTAAGCATCGCAGTTGGAAATAGCATCGTAGAGGACTGTATCCTTGCATCTTTTCCATCATAAAGGTGTGTGCCCTTCTTGTGGGACTGAAGAAGTGAATAATGGATGGACTTTACAGTTGTGAACCTCTGCCAAAGGTAGGTCCTAACATCATCCCTTTTTTAAACTTCAGAAAAAGTTTATTCCCTTCTTTCAAATTCTTCCTGGAGGCAGAATCCCTCACCTCCTCTGTCGGGGAAGCCAGGACTGTGCTGGAGCAGCCCTCCTCTAACTGATGGATTTTAACCCTGTTTCTCCTCCACCTCCTTCGTTCTCTATCCAGTAATCCTCAAGCAAAAATCTTATTGTTAAGTCAGAAAAATCAAGTACCCTCCACTGGGAAACCTCAAAAAAAACCCCTGAACTCTCAAATTATTTTCAGGCAAAGCTGTGGATTTCAGAAAGTTCTTTTTACAAAACTTTCTAAACTTTAGAATAAATCATTGTTTAACATTTTAAGATATTATCAAAATATTTCCTGATTTTTTTTTTTTTTACTGATGACAAATAAAAGTGCCTGTAGATAAGTCATACTTTTGGGTGAGAATAGTGTTGCTTCAAAGAGCACGTGTTAAGGTTGCTCGAAGCTGAGCTACGGCAATGTTTGAGAAGTGGTGTGATGAACAGACACAGCTCACTGTCTTTCAGTGTGATTTCTTCCTCAGTGTATTGTCACTGATAAGAGACCAGGAGACCACAAGAACACAATGGAAGAATTTTTGTTGATGGACTCCAGATTAGTAATAAGGAGACAGAAGTCTGAAAAAGCACAATTATCAGTGTTGACCAATATTTGAGAGTGCTGGGCAGAGCACCTAGAAACATATCTTACTCTAATACAGAATGAATTTTTGAAAATCTCTCTAGGCGAAGTGGCCAGTGACAATGATTTTGTTAGATGGTTCAATTGTAAAGAGATTGACATGTTTGGGAACTGAGATTAGCAAAAGCTGTTTCACAAACAAGTAATTTATTTACTTGCACTTGGCAGATAGATAGTAATTTTCTCTCTGCCTGTCTCTAGTGAATTTTATATCATCAAACTGTTTGGCGATAAGTCAATTTTCTGTCAACTGAGTTGCTGCTCTTCACTATTGTGATCCTGAGCAACTAGAGTTTGATAGGGGAGGAGTGTCGTGAGGGACAGAAAGTTCTTCCAAAAATGATGGCTATAGCAGGTGGATAGACATTTTTAGCCTCCAGATTGGACTGTGTAAAGGACATGGCTATGCTTCTCTTCACTGAGCACATCATCTGCACATATATGTTGTCCTTCTTGGCTAGGCAAACAGTGAGCCACGGTAGCACTAGGAGCCTCCTCCTCAAATAACTGCCTTGTGAGTTGAAAGAATCAGATGGAGGAAGCAGAAGGCAGCACTTCACAAAATCTTCAGTAACCTAGATAGGAAGTAGTCTTTTAATAATGATTTGCGAATCAATAGAAGCTTTGCCAGAGACAGTCCTAGCTCTCAAATGGTGGAAGAATGAAAATTAAGACGAAGTTTAAAGATGTTGAAAGGATAAGGATTGTTTTTGAGCACTTGAAAAGTTTTCTGCATACCAACTGGGAAGGAAAATAGAATAAACCATTCTGAAGGACATTCTTAAATGAATTGTATAGAAGAAGCATGGAGAGAAATTAACAGTGTTCCATTAAAGGAATGGAAAGAAAAGAATGGTTTTTATTCAGAGTTCATTGCTTTTTTCAATCTGTCAATTTTTAAAGGTATTCTCCAAACAGGGGGAGCAAGAATTGTGTTTGTAACAGTTTTAGGAGTCTGAAATTCAATTGTAATGAGCAGAGATCTAATCAATGCAGCTTTCAGTTTGATTTATCAGATTTACTGTATGGGTCTACCTGAAGGTGAAATGAGTCTTCTCACCCAACCCCTTCTCTCTGTAGTTCACTCATTACTTTAGCTAGATCTCCATTAGCTGTAATGGAAACCTGGACAACTATCTTCTTGTAGATGGCAGTTTGCAGATGTCTGAATCCTAGTCCAAAACTGTAGAACCCCAAACTGAGGACTAATCCAATCCCCAGACTTTCGACTGAGAAAAAAACGGAGCATGTATCTTAAGGCCCTCCCTACATGCCTCCTCCCAGCAGGGTCTATTCCCTCATTTGTTCTCTGTCCATACACTACACACTCCAGGTGGCTGCTGAACTCCTGCAGGAATGTAGGGTCTAGCAAGAAGATACTCTAGAGTGATGCGGTGGGTTAGCAGCTCAGTGTCATCCTATTACCTGAGAATGCTGAGTGATAAACAACATTAAAGAAGAAGGCATTGAGGTCTCTGCCTGCTTGAGATAAACAAAGATATACATGGATCTTAGTAGTTCCAATACAGAAATGGGCACATCGCACACCTGTGATGATGCAGTCACTGTTTGAGACACAACAGCCATCAAATTGTTCAAACTGACTCCAAGAGCTAAGCATAAATAAAGGCTAACATGACAACATGTGTTGTTAGACTCTTATTTGATTCCACAAGTTTGTAGCTGATAAAATACATAGGCTAAGTATACTGTTGTCAGTGCTTGAATATCTGATCAGGAATATTTGCATAAATTAGCAATCGGTTGCCAATATATATGCTCGTAAGTGTCTAGGAATTTTCTCTGGGTTGGGCTATGTTTTACCAGTTCCTTTGAAAGAAGGGTAATGGTTACAAAATATAGCTTATCTTTTATAATACAGCAGGCTATCTTCCTAGATATATTCAGGATGCATATCTATTGTTTTCATTCTAACAGATAAGTCATTATTTCAAGCCTTACTCTCTTAGGCTGCTTGTCGTCACAATTATTGTGATTCATCACTGATCTCACCAGCACCCCAGAGGAATCTGTATGCATAATGAGATATCAGCTCCTGATCAGTGTTCTGAATTTTTCTATGTAGTTGACAAAGTTTAAAATGGAAATTTCAGGACAGTAACAATTCCTAGCTATTTCAGCTATTTCTGGTGTGATTTGGAAAATGTGTATAATCTCTTCATGCCTCAGTTCCTCACTCAGAAAAGATTAGGGCTCTTTTTTTCCCATCTTTTCCTCTCCTTTCTCTCCACCATTAAAAGTAGTGCATATTCCAATGTAGGTGTTAAATGGGTCTGATTTAGTCTAATAGGTTTGTAATCCCAATACTATCAGCCCTACATTTTTAATTCAAACCTTTCACTGATTCCTCCTGACTAGCTGAGAACAAGCATGTTTATATAGTATGGCACTCCTTTATAGGGCTTATTCCCACTCCTGATGCAAAGTCAGCGTACCCTACAGTTTACCCTAAACCTGCACATTGTTGTCTTATAAATCTCCGCATATAGGATTTGACTGTAATTGATATTAACCTCCACAGATGCAGAAAAACAGAGAAACCAGACCAGAGGCATTGTATCAGAAGTTTACTTTTACTGTCAACAGATGGCTATTTGCTGTAGCTGATAATTTTGGAAAGAAAAGAGACATCTTCTCCAAGAAATTACTTTCTCTGGCAAGCCTTATATTGATATATGTACACATGCATCTCTCTATCTATTTGAAAAGTATTACAAAAGTAATCCACAACAAAAGAAACGTTGTATTTTGAGACTGCAAATGCAGAGTAGGCGGCCACACGGACAGCTGCCATCCCTAATATCTGAAACAGAAACATGAGATCAGCTTCAAAACAGGATTAAGAGACCCAAAGGGTGATAATTTAGTCATTGCAGTAGAAAACTATGATGTCAAAACTCCCTTCTGCTAATAAGTACATATCGCTTTCAGGACGCTCTGTTTACCTTACTGGTATCCTTCAAGACAGCCTCACTACCCCTTTGCATTTCATTTTCAACGGACCAAATCTCTGAAACGTTGTTTTTACATCTGTGCAAAGCAAAAGATGAGATTTCCCCCTCTTCCTCTCTTGATGTAAACAAAGGTGGAACTAAAGAGCACCCCAAATGCCCCCAGCACATGATTTCAAACATTAGTTGTGCTAACATAACAAACTAGACTTCAAAGAAATGTGACAAGGGAAAATCCATGTCCTTTAGTCACACACATGGGACTTCGCTGGAACAAACTCAACAGAGGGTTCAGATGACTATGAAAGAAACGGCTGCTGAGTACTGAGCTTTGCATAGAGCACTGGCTTTATGGATGGTTAGCAGTCATTTCTTTTTACAGGCAACTAAACCCGGGGTGAAGTACTGCACAGTGCATTGGCTTTATGGATGTTTTTAATTGTATGACATGCCATTTTGATCAGCCCAAATCCATATGTTGTTCCAATGCAGCACTTCGATGAACTGGAACTATTATTCAGTTCAGTGTGAGACTACTAAGGATGAAAGAGAGTGTTGAATTCCTACCATTCTTGCTTTTCTGAATATATTAACAAATTGTGAAAATTGGGGAAAAAAAAAATAAATCCCTGAGGTGTAGCTTTCTTCCTTTTCATCTTTAATTATTTTAAATTATAAGAAAACTCCAGGAAACATACCACCAGGTAAAGAATGGCTTTTCTTTGAAGTTGGCATTGGTAGTATTTTATTGATGTAAGAAAACTGGAAGAAACATGCTGCAATTACTAATGTGCTACCATCAATTCAATACACAAACCACAATTAAAACAGATAAAATTTACATGTTTTGCTAATAAGCAGAAGACACAATGGGAAAATAAGTTTTCTACATTTTAAAAAATGAAGTACTGGGCCTGTGGTCAGGTTTGCTACGATTACCATTGGATTTGAGAGTCTAAGTCATACTCCTCTCACTTCACATACTCCTAAATATAGTTGAAGTTCTCAAGAATCATTTACCTCCCTTCATCTAGTCCATAGTTAGAAAAGTAAACATGAGGAGGCTGCCCAACTAAACATGAGGAGGAACTTTACTTTTAGTGTGGCAGAGCACTGGCACAGGCTGCCCAGAAGGTGGTGGAGTCTCCAACTCTAGAGACATTCAAAACCCGCCTTGACACCATCTTGTGCAACCTGTTGTAGGTGACCCTGCTCTGGTGGGGGGGGTTGGACTAGACGATCTGCATAAGTCCCTTCCAACCCTGACCATTCTGTGACTCTGTGATTCTGTGAAGTATGGGGTTTTTGTACACACCCACCTTAAGATCATGTCTGATAAACTTCACAACAGAGGTAAAAGCTGTTGGTTTGGCCTTACATTGTATAGTTGCATTATCTAGTGCTAACAATAAAATAACACATGAACCTAAACACATAATTTTCTAATTCAAATGCAAGATTAACTTATTGAATCTATGTATAAGGGAAATCTGGATATAAAGTAGTCACAGTAATCACAGCAAAAAATATATTATTAAAAGAAAGAGGCACATGATGTATACCCAAAATGCAAAGCAGCAGTTTTTAAGACTTTAATAGTAAGAGGTTGAAACATTCCACTGGCCTTTTGTATGACATCTATTTGGTTGAGTGTTTGGGGGGGGGGGTTGTGTTTGGTTTTTTTAACATACATACTGAAAGAATAAAGATGTTTCTATACTTAACTGTAACAACCTCTGCCTGGGATGAGAATTAAGATCTTTAGGTCTCTACCACTTCACCTAACAAGCCATCAAAGCGAGGGAGACACGTGGCATCCTTTCTTTGGCAGCATTTCTCTGCTGTGTCGCTAAAGTTGCTAAAGATGGAGATAAGCAAAGCAGAAGAACCCATTTCTATGCTTTGAAGGGGAGCGCACCAGTTAGTAAATGAAAGAAAATATATTCCTTGATGTCTTCAGCCCTTTGTAGCAGTGCTTGTGAAATGAGACTTTTAAGAGGATAACAGCTTGACCAAATTTGGGGATTTTTAAAAGGCAGTAAATAATGCATTCTTGACACCTTAGGTTCCTTTTTGCACCAAGACCTGGGGTCAGGTTCTTAGCATATACACTTTTTAACATGAATGAAGAGGCATATGTGTTCCAAACCACATTCTCAGAAAAAAAAAAAAAAAAAAAGAAAGAACACTTTTATCCAATCCCCCTCCAAATTCAGCTTAAGGTGGAAAGCTGGAATGCAAAGTATCAGCTTATTATCAAGGCAGTCAAACCCCCCCAGAATACCACTCATAACATGTTGGTATGGCTTGTAATTTCATATGTGATAATGCAGATTAACCCCATCTACAAAGTAAACCAGGTAAAAGTAGGACAATTTCAGAGACTGAGCTGGGCAAAGCTTAAGATATGGATAGTAAAGTAGACAGTGAGTGATACCTGTTCAAAATGCAAGATTTATTTGGTCTTTTTCCTCTATTAGTTCTGGGATTTTCGGTTATCTGTCTAATTTGTGTCTGTTGGTCTGTTTGCTTTGTTTTTTTTTTTTAATTTGGTGTGCAGTGAAAGATGCTTATTAGCCAGTGAAAAACTAGGAAAACAATAGCTGGTAGGGTATAATCTTTATGAGATGTTAATTTCATATCCACCACTTACAATATGTGATTTAATTTCTTCTATAATCTTACTTGTTCTGAAAAGATAAAAGCTTATTACAATCCATTGAAATCTTTCTCTCCCGTGTGCAAAGAGAAAAAATAGTAACAGCTCTGACCACTGATTTAGTCATTCAGAGGTGCGTCTCTTTCAAGGTATTTCGAAGAACTTGGTTAAGGTTCCAGTTAGTGTTTGTGTGTTCAGAGACGCACCTCGGTCCCATAGCGGGAAGTGGCAGTGGAAACATGCTTTTCTGAGGGGCTGTCTTGTGAAAAGGGAAGTCTCTTGAATCAATTTCTCATTATAGTCTTAAATCAAGTGCTGACCTCTCCTGCTTCTTAAACCAAATGATGCATAACTGTACAGGATTTAACACGCATTTAGAAGAAGGTAAGTTTTGAAAAAAGAATGTAAATGGTAATGCTGTTTTGACTCTTCAGCTACCCAGACCTTTAAAATGTATTTAACCTATGTTGTTTATTTCATTATTCCTTTATCATTTTCAGCATTGTCTACTATCAAACATGGGAGCCTTGAAAAATATGAACTGACAGTCTTAAATGAAGCATAACTCTTAAGTAGTCTTAATCAGACAAACAGTCCTAGTGATTCCTCTTAGCTAAGACTGTGCATCAGTGCCACATATAAGAGGTTTCATTGCTGAGTGACTGAATTTACCCTCTAAGTTGAGCACAATATATTTTTCAAGAGCATTTGATATTGTCTTTTTGGACATTTTTTTTTTTCAAAGAAAATAATAAAAAAATGCTGTTTCTTAAAATGTTAACTGTTGTATTTAGGAAGATATAATAATCAGCTCCACAAACTTTTCAAAAATTTCTTTATTCAGACACATGGACAGTGAACAGATCTACACTTCAGGAAACTCTCAGGTCTCCTGAATTTTTAAAATTAAACTGTTAATTTCCCCCATATTCAAAGCGACTGCTCTAAGTTTTATGAAAATTGGTTTCATTACTTTCAGTTTCTTGCCCTGACTACCTACTTCCCAGATTCACCAGGTGGGTTTTGCACAAGCCCTTACAATCTCTGCAGCTGCTGTGGTGTGTGGGCTGGCACCTCCCCTTACGTTACTGCCCCTTTCTCTTACTCCAGCAACATGCTATTGTAAACCAGATGTTGCTGGGCAGCAAACTACGGGCATTGGCTGTAGCTGAAGGTCAGCAATGAAAGCAAGGGGGTAAACAAAAGACCACAAAAAAAAGTAAAATAAAAATGTAGTACTGATTTTAAATATTAAGAATATTTTCCTACTAAAAAAAAAAACAAAACAAAATGGGGGTTTTGATTGTGCACTGTTTGGAAAGAATTTTTTTTTCTTTTTAAGTTATTTAGATTATTGAGATAATTTCTATCCCGTTAGATTAACTGGCCTGTCTGTAAGAATGTTTGGCTAATGTGCGTTTCTCAATGCACAAGACAAAAGGACTAGAGAGCCTTTTTAAAAAAAAAATTGTCAGGCAGTGAATTTTAGTTTGCACCTCATAGACTGAATTTCAGCACCGTATGGTACCATAAAGCTCTTTGTAGCACAGGATTAGAAACACACAGTCCTGTCTGTGTACGTTGGAGAAGAAATGTCCTGCCTTTTTGCTCAGCTATGCTGGCACAAATGGAAATATGCATTCTCTGACAAGTCATGGATCAAAAGCCTTTCAAGTATGGATGGCTTTTCGTTCCCTCCTGATCACCTTGGGTGTCCTTATGCTGCAGTGCTCTCAGTTTGCTGTGTTCTGTGGACGAATTCATTGCATATAGACATAAGAAATATGTCTATGGGGGTCAGCCCAGGGGTCCATCAGCTGTTCTGTCTGCAGCGGTGGCAATAGGAAGTGCCACTTAGATATAATCTGCAACTTTGGCTACCTCCTGCAACCCATTCTCCAGGTATTCCCCCAGCATCTCCAGCTGCTGAATTAGGGCTGTTAGAGGGTACACCCATCCCTAACTCTTTTTAGTAGCTTTTCATAGATCTGCTTTCCGTGAATTTGTCTATTCATATTCTCAACCTGCTGACGCTGCCTGCCATCGCAGCGCCTGTGGGAGCAAGGTGCAGGAGTTCGTTGCACACTGAGTGGAGAAATGCCTCTCAGTGCTCTACGAAAGGTATTCCTAGGAAGGGGTTGCCTCCAGGAATCACCAATGATGTCTCCTGAAATCCCTTTCTTTGACTAAAGTCAGTTGTTTTTTTTCTATGTTTATTCAGACTTACTTTAAAAATCTTCCTTCTCTGCCTTTCTCCAACTGAATCCATTTCTATGACCTCACAGAAGATTTCTATTATTTTTTCCAGCATCAGAAGTTGTTGCCACTTTAAGATTTATTTTGTTCCTTTTCCTGTTTTGGGTCCCCTTTTGATTCGTGTTTTCCACAAAAGTAGTCACATTACTAACAGCCACAAATATTTTAACATGCTTAGTGTTTTCCATCCTTGTTTTCTTCTCTTTCTCCAAATTTATATGAAGTATATTCATGTTGCTACGACTATTTTTGGTTGCTCCATCTCGTGGGAATGGATGAGCCCTTTACAGCCACTGCACGTTGAATTACAAACCCTTGAAAGGTCCTTGTTTTTATTTTATATTTTCCCTGACTTTTGCCCCACCTCCTACCATTCCAGGGGCACCATTAACAAGAAGTGAGGGTAAGAACAGCTCACCCCTTGGAATTGACTTCCTTCCCGGGCACACCAAGCAGAATTAACTCACTGTGGTGTGGCACACACACTACAGCTGTTGCTGCTGCAGCTGGGATCAGGACCAGAATGAATCAGGTGGGGGAATCTCTGCCTTAAAGCATTTTGTTATGATTTTTCATAGCACTTCATAAACAATGATGGCATTCATTAAATGGCTTCTTGTTTACTGCATTATACCAAAATGGCATCATAAATGAAAGTGTGCATGTATATTTTTTTTTTCCAGGTAACCTCATTGCAGGTTTTTTTGGATATGCTGAACATTCACATATTTTCCTCTACAGGACCAATGCCTCTTGTTAGTCAATGTATTGTGAACATTTTAATATGGCCCCAGGGGTCCTTTTGCTGATCCATGTAGGGTGTGTGTGAGGATTTAATATGGAAAATAATCAGTCAAAATAAACCAGTTTGTGAGTGAAAGACCCTGAACACAGAGGACTATTAGTTCTGTTGAGAACCGGTAAGGTCTCAGAGGTTGTTTTACATTAAAGCAACTTTTGAATGAATACTCAGCCATCAAACAGCAATTATGTCTTTCTAAAACTATGAGCAGAACCGAATATGTTTTCTCACCGTATAACAACTTTAGCGAACACCTGATAGACTCTTGCCGATAGTCACTTCTGCAAATGGCAAGATTCACCTCTGCTCAGATAATTACAGTTCATATCCTCTTAAAGCAGGTACCTAAACCAGGTAACACGAATCACAAAGTAGAAGTGACATCTGTTCTACTGCCACTAGAGGCTAGATAACTCATTCAGTTACAGCTGCTGGTTTTGTATCCAGTCAAAGTTATATCAGGTGGCTCCTACGCAAACAGGCTGCTTTCAGTGTCTGTGGTGTCCTTTCTGTGGTCTAGGTTTCAGTACCAGGAGTGTCCTATCTGTGATCTTGCCTTGCAATCTAAGCAGCACTGCCATTCAAAAGCAGCTCGACATGGCACGTCTGTCCTCTTTGGCCTTGGCACCAGTTAAAGAGTGTGTTTAAATACAAACATTCTTGGAATAGAAGGCACTGATCAACAAGACCCTTTAAACATATGCCATTTTGTATTTACTTCTTATACTTCAGACATCACTTAAGCGGTTAAGTGACTGTTTCATATTATTTCACAGATGCAAAATGAAAACATGTTCTAAGTGCTTTGTCAACCAAACTTGGAACTAAAGAGTCTCAGTTTCTGCAGATCTGGGGCCCAAAGCATTTGTCATGGCACGTGGTACAGTTGTTCCTGTCATGCTGATATTAAGCTTTTTCTGGCATAAGACACTATTTTCCACTAGCCTGGCAAGTGGACAACCAGATGTAGTGGGTAAGTAAAATATTAAATAACAGTTCATCCTACACCAGACATCCCAAACCAGAGAATCTTAGAATCATAGAACAGTTTGGGTTGGAAGGGACCTTTAAAGGTCATCTAGTCTAACGTCCCTGCAATGGTCAGGGACATCTTTAACTAAATCAGGTTGCTCAGAGACTCGTCAAACATGACCTTGAATGTTTCCAGGCATGGGACATCTACTACCTCTCTGGGCAACCTGTTCCAGTGTTTCATCACCCTCACTGTAAAAAATTTCTTCCTTCTATCTATTCTAAATCTACCCTCTTTTAGTTTAAAGCCATTACCCCTTGTCCTATTTCGCAGGCCCTGCGAAAAAGTCTGTCCCCATCTTTCTTATAAGCCCCCTTTAAGTACTGAAAGGCCACTATAATGTCTCCCCTGAGCCTTCTCTTCTCCATGCTGAACAGCCCCAACTCTCTCAGCCTTTCTTCAGAGGAGAGGTGCTAGAGCCCTCTGCTGTCTGATCTGAACTTGTTGTCAAGGCACCTTCTAAAGCTCATAGAGGGAAGCAGAGACCTGTGTTAGGACAGGTGTCCAAGACAGGTTAAAGTGAATCACCTAACATTTTGGGAGCTGCAGGTAGGTAAACGTGAATCTCACTGCTAAGCTCAGTCGTATTCAACAGAGCTCAGCAAACACCTGCTCCAAGTAAGACCAGAGGTCCTGCGGGAGCGACTGGGTATGCAAGCCTTACTGAGAGCCAAACCCTTTGTGTACACCATGGTGGGCCCCCTCTTCCTCTATGCAATTTCATTGTAATTGCAGATGCTCTTGGGCTACATAATGTTCTGTGGATTACCAAGCAAGAGTCAAGGGTTATCCTGTCCTGGAAGAATAACCTGACAAAAGAAGAAACTGAGAAGTACACTGTGAAGTATATTTTGAGTTATAAATTCTTCAATACCACTCAAGAAAGGAAAGTAAGTTGTTCAATGGTTGCACATAGTTTAAAGTGAAATCAGGTATTACTTCATTCAATAGGTGAATTCTCTTAATTTCCCTGTCAATACTTAGTACCATCTACCATCATGTGCTTCCTTTTTCTTCCTCTTAGGAAAGACTGCAGAAAAAGAAAATGATAATACATCTTGAGTTACATTCTGGTTTTAATGCTAAAGTTAAAACACAACTTTTTGCAAAAGGAACAGAAGATGTAATTAAGGAGAGTGGCTGGACAGAATTTACTTACAAGGCACCACCAGGTCAGCTATTTCCTACATGTTGTTAAGACATCCAAGCGTTCACGATAATGTTCTGTCTTACTTGGAGGCATATAATTTCTGAAAGCTCATTCTTATATTATGCTACTTTTTTGGTATGGATATGTTAAGAAGATGACATATAACACCTTGGAATATTGCAGAATTTTATCCTTTATTAGACATGTTCAGATTTAGAAAACTGCAGCTCTGCTGACTAAGACGTCAGAAACACCCAGCCACTCTCTCCACTCTCTCTAGCAACTCATGTCTCTTGAAGATTGCCTTCTGTATCACCTGGTTTCAGGAAATCTTAAAAGAGCAGAGCTTTTCAGCTACTACTCTGGACATTTTGTCCTTTAAGTGGGTTAGTAAGGTTTTTGGGGTTAGTAGCAGATATGCCTCTCATTTGTCACTGTCCAAAAAGCCAAAAGACCCATTTGTTCTCACCTACCACTTATTCATGTTTCCAGAAATAAGGCTACACAACGGGTTTGTAAAGGCAACCATCATGTTGTTACTAGAAAATACATGTAAAATATACATCACACACTCTTTTTTTCCCCCTTTGTTGCAGTGTATATTCAGAATCTTTCATGCATCATATATAACATTTCTTTTCTCAATTGCACCTGGCATATTAGAACAGAAGCTCCTGAATATATCCAGATCTTTTTTTCATACAGGTAAGGGTCTTGTGCAAAATAAGTATGAAACCATGTTTTTGTACCTAAGTCCTTGATTTACAAGACTCGTATTTCCTTCTCTCAGACACATAGAAAAAGATTTTGAATGCCAGCAATATATAAAAAATGCAAGGAAGAAAAATATTGGTTGCCACATGAAACAAGTATATTTCCAGCCATCAAGAAAAATCAATTTAAACATAACTGTAAGAGATCTGAGAAATAATTCAGGAGGGCTGTCTTATTACAAAGCTATTACACCTCAGACAATAGGTAAGTATTGTCTATTATTACCTATTATGAAAAGTTCATTTATTGGTTATTTTGTTGGTCTGGAAAGCAAAGAAAGGAAAGAGGGAAGTGTGACAAAGTCAAAATATTAATTCTAACTTTTTATGCATTCATCTCTCTGGGAATTTTACACAAAGATCCAACAGAAGGGATTATTGCTCAAAGGTTTTTATTTTTTTTTTCTCTTATGTAATATCATATTTTATCTATAACTGGCATTTTAAAAAATTGATAGGCAAGTGTGAAAAAATGTAATTTGAAAAGCTGTATATTCTTCTTTTCTCCAGTTTTTCTCTTTCCTCTTCTTTCCTTTTTCTTTTATAGTGCTGAAGAAAATGTGATTAAAAGACGGAACATAAATGACACAAGTCTCATTCATAACTGAATTTAAGAACATGAATGTTCTCAAACATTATTAACATTTCTATTTATTTATGATGCCATTTTTTAGTTAAAAATACCTCAGGGCTGCTCTCAATCCATTCTCTGCCCAGCCTGTATTTGTGCTTGAGACTGCCCCAATTCAGGTGTAAGACCTTGCACTTGGCCTTGTTGAACTTCATGAGGTTGGCATGGGCCCACATCTCAAGCCTGTCCAGGTCCCTCTGGATGACATCCCTTCCCTCCAGTGTGTCAACCGTGCCACACAGCTTGGTGTCATTACTCCCACTGTCCACGTCGCCAACAAAGAACACTGTTCACATTATAAGTAGTGGAATTACTCTTCCAAGGCTCCAACATTACCAGGGCTGTCTTCTCCCTCCTGAGAAGGGGCCTGTACCTTTCTGGTTAAGAGGAATCAAAAAGGGTCATTTGTATCAAGGATCCCCTTCTTAAACAGGAAACCCTACAGCTGGGCTTCAACCAGCTTAGTCCTTGCACAGTCCTGGAGGTCCTGGAAGTCCACTGTCCTGCTGTGAGTTACCAGCCCCTGCAATCCAAGCTTCCCTCCAGTAACGTGATGTATAGTTTGACAAAACAGGACTCGTGCATGCCCTGTGCTGCAGGAAGCCCAAAAATAACTCAGTCCTGGCTCTGTGTGTGTGTGTGATGAAGAAACTTGCAGATGACAGGTGACATAAGAGTGAAAAAAAATTGTTTCCTACTCTTGGTATACTCAAAGAAGGGCGAGATGTTCTGGGAATAGTATTTCAGAGGTGAAAAATACGTCTTTCCTACTGCAAAGATTAAACAACAAAAAAAGCAGCTGCTTACTCTCCTCACCTTTCATGGCTCATGGTGTGCCTCCACCCTCAAAGGCAGGTGTTGGTCACTGCCAACAGCTTTGGAACAGGCAGAAGCAAACAATTCTCCCGGGGAGCCCTGGGAGAAATATTTTTGCTAACTTTATGGGATTCTCACTCCAAGAGAAGAGATTTCACAAGGAGGGAAAGGAAAAAGAAAAGTCGAAAAGGAAACTCTAGTGTGACATGCATGCCTGTGGAGAGACACAGTGTCATGCAGCCTCAGGTGCTAGAGCAAGCACAACAACTTCATGGACCAGTAATGCTTCCACTCACCCTCTCTGTCTCTCTTTCTGTCTTTTCTCTCCAGCACCACATTGCAGCCATGTCAGCCCCAGACCTCACTGCCACTTCCTACTGAGGCTTGCCATGCACTTCTATTTCTGCTGGGAGTTTTGGAAAACCCCAGCTGTAGTCCCTCCGGTCATCGCAATGGAACAGCAGCTGCAGAGTGCTCAGGCTGTTTGAGCACTCCAGCACACACCTAAGACCAGTGTCCTAACACTTATTGTGCTAGAAAGCAACTGTAGACTTGCTTATCTAAACCAAAAAATCCTGGGAACCCGAATGTCCCTTGCTTCCAACCCTGTACCCCATCCCTCACTGAAAGAAAACATTGCCATCGCACCCCTTGCACTTCATGACTGGAGCACAGTGGCAGGAGGGGTATTCTTTGTTTGTTTGTTTACATCTCTTAAGCACATCTTGCTTCCTCTGTAGCAAGTGGTCACCTGCCCATTTACAAAAGAGATAGAAAGATTTCTACAGGGTGTGTAGAAAACCCCATATATTGTGTAAGACCTTCCAGGAACTGGTACCCTATCAGTAACCCCTCAGTGAGAGATGAAATTCCATTTCTTCCCAAATTAAGCTCATGGGCAGACTTGGGGTATCCCACAAGACACAGTGGAAATAATGTGGTGTTGCAGGGAGCCTGCAGCACCTCAGAGGTCTCTTCAACACCCACCGAGACTCTGGAGGGTGAACTCAGAGGGCCACTCCTCCTTCCCTCCCTCTCTACCTTCCCTGGAAAGACGGCTGAAAATAACAGACTTCCTCTATTTCTGAAGGAGAAATGGATGCCACGTAACAAGCAGCAATTTTAAAGAAAATGTGTCATTCACTGAACGCCTCCTTTGGGTGTGATAATTTCCAAAATAGTCATCAGTGTATTTCAGGGACTAACGCACTGTGTTTGTCTTGCATCAGCATAAATATAAGAAAGAGCATGAAGTACAGAAGGTCACTCCGTGCTCTTTTTTCAGAGAAACTGAACCCGCCGATCAACGTCTCTGTTTCCCTTGAAAACAGAAGTATTAAAATTCACTGGAAACCCCCGCCTACTATTGGTTCTGCAAAGAAGAAGTGCTTTTTGTACCAGGTGAAAATAACAGATCATAAGGTAATCACATTTTTGGTAATATACTTAATCTGTATGGCATAACTTCCATAAAAACTAGGCATCTCTTGAATTTAACAGAGTTTAGATTCAAAAAAGTTTTGAATAAATCTCAAGGTCTTTCATGAAGAATCCAACTTTTCTTGTCTTTCTGGTCAAAAATGGAAAATCAAAATATTTCATGAAGTTTTTCAGAGTCATTCTTACATTCTAGTGGACTGATTGTTTTTTTTTCTTTTCATCTTTAATTTGAATTGCACATTAATATCACATAGATTAATGACTTTTTTCTTATAGAAAAATGAGTATTGATAAAAAGAAAAGTTTAGCAGGTACTCTGATAATATTTTTAAAGAAAAAAATTACATATTGTTGTTATTACTACATACATCACCAAAAGAATCACCCCTGTTGTTTGCATACATTATATATTTTAAAGTATTTTATGGTGCATCAGCAGCTTTTCTTAGTCTTACCAGTAAGAAATAGAACAATGTTATAATTTAGGTTATGCCATATGGTTACTAAATGCCACCTGGCATAACCAGGTGGCATTTTTAAATTACCTGGAAATAAGAACTGAAAAGTTTTCATGCAGATTCTTATTTTAACTGCCAAAGAGTAGAAAGCCAAGTACTTAATTCAGAATACGACAGGCACGAAATTCAGATGTGTATTGGAAGGTGCATTTTCTGAATCTTTGGTGTTCTCATTCAAACTGTCTTAGAAGCAATGTTTTTCTTTAAGAACCTGGAACTTAGCTAACACACACCTCAGTCAGCACAGTGTTCTAACAATAAAAGGCTTATCTAAGTTGGCTGCAAACATTTAAGAGACAATTAAAGGCCGAAAGAACATATAACTGAATTGATCATAGAATCACAGAATGGCTTGGGTTGGAAGGGACCTTAAAGATCATCTAGTTCCAACCCCTCTGATGTGGGCAGGGACACCTCCCACTAGACCAGGTTGCTCACAGGCCCATTCAACCTGGCCTTGAACATTTCCAGGGATGGGGCAGCCACAACTTATCTGGGAAATTTCTTCCAGTGCCTCACCACCCTCACAGAGAAAAATTTCTTCCTCTTATCTAATCTAAATCTCCCCTCTTCCAGTTTGAAGCCATTCCCCCTTGTCCTATCACTACATGCCCTTGTAGAAAGTCCCTCCCCAGCTATCCTGCAGGCACCCTTCAGATACTGGAAAGTTGCTGTAAGGTCTCCTCGGAGTCTTCTCTTCTCTATGTTGAACAGCACCAACTCTATCAGCCTATCATCATAGGAGAGGTGCTCCAGCCCTCAGATCATCTTCGTGGCCCTCCTCTGGACCCACTCCAACAGGTCCACGTCCTTCTTATGATGAGGACTCCAAAGCTGGATGCAATAGTCCAGGTGGAGTCTCAGGAGAGCGGAGTGGAGGATCAGAATCATCTCCCTTGATGTTCTGGCCATGCTTCTTCTGCTGCAGCCCAGGATACAGTTGGCCTTCTGGGCTGCAATCATGCATTGCTGGCTCATGTTGAACAACCAACACCCCCAAGTCCTTCTCCTCAGGGCTGCTTTTGGTCCATTCCCCACCCAGCTTGTATTTGTACATGGGATTGCCCCGGCCCACGTGCAGGGCTTTGCACTTGGCCTTGTTAAACTTCATGAGGCCCACCTCTCCAGCCTGTCCAGGTCCCTCTGAATGGCATCCCTCCCCTCCAATGTGTCGACCGCTCCACACAGCTTGGTATCGTTGGCAAACTTGCTGAGGGTGCACTCAATCCCACTCTCTGTGTCGCCAGCAAAGATGTTGAACAGTACAGGCCCCACTACCAACCCCTGAGGAACACCACTTGTTACTGTTCACCACTTGGACATGGAGCTGTTGACCGCAAATCTTTGAGTGTGGCCGTCCAGCCAGTTCCTTATCCACCAAGTGGTCCATCCATCAACTCCATGTCTCTCCAATTTAGAGAAAAGGATTTTGTGTGGAACAGTGTCAAATGCTTTGCAATAGTCCAGGTAGACTACATCTCTTGCTTTTCCCTTATCCACAAATGCTGTAAGGCCATCGTAGAATGCCACCAAATTTGTCAGGAACAATTTGCCCTTAGTGAAGCTGTGTTGGTTGCCACCAACCACCTCCTTATTTTCTATGTGCCTTAGCAGAGTTTCCAGGAGGATCTGCCCCGTGATCTTGCCAGGCATAGAGGTGAGACTGACCGGCCTGTAGTTCCCTGGGTCTTCTTTTTTACCCTTTTTAAAAATAGGGGTTATGTTTCCCCTTTTCCAGTCAGTGGGAACTTCACCAAACTGCCATGACTTCTCAGGTATGATGGACAGTGGCTTGGCAACTTCATCCGCCAGTTCCCTTAGGACACGCAGATGAATCTCATCAGGATATGCATCTACTCTTTGTGAGACACAGTAGAAAGAAGGGCAATGAGGTAGACATGTTACTTATCACATAATGTTATCTTCATAAATTACAGCAGGGTTTATTAATTCAGGTGCAGTGCTAATACTGGTAGGCAGCTTCAAGAACAGGGCTGGCCCTTCCCACATTCCCTTGTGTTCCATTTCCCATGGAAAAGGAGCTCAGGCCTGTACGTGGACATGCCAAAGCTTGCCGATTCTCTTTGGGTTTTTCCAGAAGAAAGACAGGCAGCCTCCTTCTAGCCCACTTCTGCAAACAGTTATCATCCCCTTAACCAGTGTCAAGTCTAATACTTCAAAATCCCTGCCAGAGACATCTCAGGGCTTGTCCCTGTCTGTTCACAAAGCTCCTAATCACCAAAGGCTGCAAGCAGAGGAGCAAGGGAGGTTCATGCTGGATCCTTGGTATCCTGTCCAGACACGTGCTGGAGCCCTTCTGATCCCTTCTGCCCGTGCATGCAGATTTCCCTTCCTGTTTCAAGACTCAGAGCAAGGATGGTGGCAGTGGGAAGGGCTGGGACTAAGGGCTCCCTTCCCACTGCAGGGCTGGGATGTGCCCAAGGTGAGCAGGGGGATCCTGCAATCCATAGTGTTCATGTGGCCACTGCAGCCCCTGTTTCCATCTTCTTAACATCTTCCATTCTCTGGAAAGAAATTTCAAATACATAAAATAGTCCAGCATCCTTACTTAAATGGAATAAACCTCTTTTATTTTCCTTGTCTTATGCAGTTGCTCCCCTGCCTCGTACACATCTGCAGGATATAAACATAGGAGAGGAAAGCAAAGCAAAGTCATTTAGACATGGAAGTGAATAAACACCTACAGCAGCGGAAAATCACAGTTGTTTTTTTGTCCACAGATGGGGTAGTTTGGGAATACAGGAGAGATGCAGCTGCGATAACAACAAAAAAAGACATATGAGGGCATGACATCAATGATGGGACTTTAAGGTTGATTTGAGGAGAATCAGTGTCAAAGTTAGTAATGACTAAAATGGTAGTTACATAGTCAAGGACCAAAAAAAGAGGGGGGGATCTGGGCAAAGTTAAGGAAGAAAACTACAGCAATATTACAGGAGACACAGGAGGGAGAAGAACAGAGCAAGCCTGAGATTCTGTTTCGTGGTCAAAGCAAAGTCTTAATTACTTTCACGGTGGCTTAATGAGCTGAGGTATTAGGGTGTCCCTAAGTAGGCTTGTAGATGTTTGTTAAAGAACAGGTAAGAGTATAATGATTAAAATATACAAGTCTATATTTATTTATTCTGAATATCTGAAGAGATGACTTGCTGAATATTTATGCACACAAATAATAATACTGTGGTACAGATTGATAAAGCTAGAAAATAGGGAGTTGAGTCTGCAGGTGACAGGAAGCTAGGAAGGGTTGGCATGTACTACAGGAAACACGATTAGAATTTGAAATGTTGGCTAAGTCTGAAATCAACAAGCCAAAATTCAGTAATAAGGAAAATGTTATGATTGGGAAGTACAAGTCAAATGTGCAAACACAAAATCAGGAATTAATGTGTAGGCAGCAATGCAGAAGAAAAAAAGGTCTGTGAATTACACTGAACCACAAACTGAATCAATCTTTCCATGTTATTACACAAAGGTCAAATGTTATTCAAGTATATATGACAGCCATGTCACATGTAAAACGTAGGTTGTGACTAATTTGCCCTTCTAGCTATTGAGTTTCACCTGAAGTTTCCAACTTTGTTTTGGCCACTACCACAAAATATAAACATGCTGAAAAAAAGTTCAAATAACATCAGTGAGAGTTATCAAAATGAACATAAGCTGTGAAAATGTGCTCTAGGAATGGAAGACTGAGGGACGTGATCTAGGGTACAGGAGCATAACTTGTGTTAATAATCTTCTGATAAATAAAGGAGCATAGGGATCATATTTACCCATGACAACTTGTGAGCAGGGTAAAAAGTGACTGGCTAAATTTGAAGCAAGGAAAACATAAGCTAAAATTTAGGAAAAGTGTCCTAATTCCAAGGAAAGTCTAGCATGGGAACAGGTTTCTGAGGTTGCTTGGGGATGGCTCTGTATAGAGTTACCAACAATGGATTATACAAACATCCTCCATGAACGCTCTGGGTAGATGTGACTGGAAGTTGCTGCACATCATGACTACCAGAAAGTGGCCTATGTAATTTTACAAAAAATCTTTCAGTCCTGCATTTTGGAAATTTCCTATGATGACATAAACTTATTATTGGCTGACTAGGAAGACATTTTCAGGCACAGCATTTGGTTAGCACTTAACCCTCGTAGTCACTTGCATTTTGCTTTTGAAAACCCAAGGGCTTTCCCACATTTCTACTTACTTTTGAAAAATGTAGCGTGTGAACTTTTGGACCTGTTTTTGCCACCAGATCTGGAAAGGTCTTAAAGAGCGCGAAGGAAAAGAAAGAAAAGCCATGGTACACAGGGCCAAACCCACAGTATGAGATGAGCAGGTCACCTTTTCTTAAAGTTGACCTTACAGTACTACCTCATCATGCTTTCCTGACAACCAAAGATGCAAAGATTCTGGGCCCCTCTGTGTCTGAGATGCATACTTCATACTGCTTTTCAACTTCCAAACATTATTTTTTATTTTTAGAAGCAGGAGTTTCCTTTCCTGCTTGCTTTTTTTTTATTATTTCTTCTTAAATTCTTAACATTTTTTATTCACAGCAGTTAGCTTCAGTTTATGATTTAGATATCCCTCTGTTTGAAACTCTGACACTCCTTCTGTGGGTTTGATCTTTTGAAGTGACATGCTTTCTTTTATAGGCACAATTAAAGAGGTTTCAAGATAGTCATTAAAATAGTGGTCATCCCTCATCACCAGTCAGCTGAAAAGTACAAGATTTTATTCTACCAGACAAGCGAGTGTAGCACACTACCCACACCACAACCTTGAAACTTACAGTTTCATAGTAACTGTATTGGTCCTACACTTGGTGTGATAAGAAATGAAAGAGGAATCAGTGTCTTCAAAATCTTACTGTCCTACGATAGCTGATACCTCATTCCATCTTGTCAGTTCTAGGCTCTCCTTCATTTTCAGTCCTGAGTTTCAATATGTGCCAGGTAAAAGTCAGATTGTGTCTGGACATAAATGCTTGTTCTGAAAATCTCTTCCTACTAGGTTAGAAATGTAAATAACAGTACTTGACATCCCTAGATTTATACCTGTTTGAACTGCAGTGTGAAATCACCTAAAATAACCCCCTAAACCTATCTTGATAGATTGTAAATGTCACTGCAGAGAAATACGAACATCCGTTTCATAAGCCAGCAAAAAAATATGCAGCACAAGTGAGGGTGAAGAAAGAGAAATGCATAAGAAACAAGATTTGGAGTGAATGGAGTGAACCGGTGTTTATTCACAATGGTAAGTTATCATGTATTTACTATTCATAACCCTTATCATTAGATATGTTATTACCATTCCACATATTTACTTCATTACTGCATCTCTTCTTCTCCTTGATGTATTATTTGTACCGTAAGAGTACCTAGAGGTCCAGAGCACACACCAGTCACACAGCTGTAGGTGCTGTGGGGAAAGGCAGTCCTTTGTCTGATGACTTGTACTTCTTGGTCCTAAGGCAGTCTCACACAGGGCTGTTCTCCTGAGGTAAATTACATCTGACCCTTGACAGCCTTTAGCAAATAAGAACAGTCTACAGCTGAAAAGCTCACAACTCCCTCCTACCTGCCCTGCAATGGACAGCCCAAGCATCTCTACAAATGCTTTAACTGGAGTTAGAAAGCCAAGAAGCCCACAAAAGTCATAACATTCGACAAATCACATAGTTCTTAAGGAGCAAGTCTAACATTTCTTTTACTACAACAGGGGAATAATTTCTTATCTGACAGAGGTAGGAAACAGCTTAGCTCTCATTTTTTTATTTGTATGTGCTCTCCACCCCACAGCTCACTTCAGCACAAATTAAACAGGAGCCTTGTAATCCTTTTCCTTCACCTCCTATGACTAGATTTTAACATTCGTGTGCTCACAAGGGAAACGTGCTTTCTGTAATGAGAAAAATGCCTCCACAAGCAGCAGCTTCTTGATGTCAGGTTAGGTAAAGGGGAAGTAGTATAATGGAAAGACACTATATTTATGGAGAGAAACTGGTGCATAGACTGGTCTCTGTACATTGACGTGCAAAAAAAAATACAATATTATTGGTAATAAAGCAAAACAAGATAAATATTTTTATTTAATGCAACAGAGTGTGTATTTTGGAATATGTCTTTTTGATCTATTGAGCTTCAAGTACATATTTTTGTGAAGACACAGGAAATACAAGGCCAGAAATTATTATTTTTGCAATGGATTGAATGTAAATTCAGTTACAGGCTTTATAGGATGTTGCCTGCCTACTCTGTCAGATGCCTCACCACATCCCACTGTTCTGCTGGCATCTGTTAGCTGTAACCTTTGGAAGCCCAGATTCATTCATTTCATTTCAAAAGCATCTCATTTATGAAATGCTTGGACAGAGAAACCTAGTTGCTCCACACTCTCACTGTGATAAAGGAGAGAACGTTTCAGTCCATCAGAGACTTGAATTCCTCTTTGGAGATACTTTTTTGTTCTCAAGGAAGACAGATTGAGCCTAGGGCTGTAGCACAGCCAGCAGAGGGGTCTGCCTGGTGTCTGGCCCGACACAGCTGATGTGTGGACGTGGAGGGAGGGGAAATTAGAAGGACTTTTTCTGGTGGAGAAATGTAGATTTACTCGCTCCCTGCCAGCCCCTCACCAGAAGAAGGAAATGGAGTTGAACAATCATCCATCCTGGTTCCAGCCTACCAAACCTTACTCTCAGCAGCTGCAACTCGTCCTGCAACTGTTTTCAGCACCGCTGCTTTCCCAGCTTCCGTTACAGCTGTTGTTGAGGTTGAACGAGCACAGCATGTTTCTTCCATTTCAGAAAAGTTTATGGTAGGAAAGACTGCCATTGCATATAAGCTATAATGTCTGCGTGTGTTCAGTGCAGCATGTTGACTTACCCCTGGAGCATACTGCACATATGCACAAGTTCACGTGATGTGGCAATTTCCCTTCTTTCTTCCCATACTTGGAGAGGATCAGTGGCTTTTATAAAATGCATCTATGATTGTATTTCATCAAGGGGTCACATGCTTAGGCAAACCTGTTTAAGCATCTGCTTTGATCCCTAGAGAAAGTTTTGAGAAAGTTTTGAGAATGTAAGTGGACATTATGAAATGTATTTTAATACTGCCTAGGTTAAAAAAACCCCAACCTGTTATTAGTAGTAGCCCTCATGGCATCTCCATGAAAGTCAGGTACCTAATTTCACAGACACAGTGAATTGAAAAAATTGAATATTTCTGTGGACTAACTTGAAAGGAAAAACATCCGCTCAGTTATTTTATTTTGGAATGTGTGTGTCAAATTTTCTGCTGAAAGCCTTGAAGGAGTGTGCAATGACCTGCTTTTTGTTTGCTTCTACATGACATTCCGATGTTTCATCTAGGAAATGTGCCACCTTTCTTTAAGAATGCATTTTTAAGAGGCATTTCAGCCTCCATTTAAAAAAGCTGAAACATCAAAATGAAATAACATAATTCAAAACATAACTAAAATATTTGTTCTGAAATGTTCCTTTGACATGAAAAGAATTTGTTAATTTTCTCGTGGGAAACACATTCATTTTCCATTGGAATTAGCATATGCCCTTGAAAAAAAACACAATTTAGACCCAACTGAGCTATTTAGTAGAGAAACTTTCTGCTGAAAAAGAAATGTTTGATCAGCTTTTTTCATATATAGAAACCTGAAATAATTGGTCTAATTTTTAGAGCTGCTGAGCATTCGTAGATCGCTTTGAAGTTAGTAGTAATTCAGATGTATTCTGCATTTTTGCAAACCAAGCCACTTGTTTTGGTTTCAAAGTACTCTTATCTGTGACTAAGTTTAAGCATTTGCATCTAAAAAATAACCCACCGTAAAATCGTCTACCTAAAAAAAACATGTGCTGCTTTTACTTCCTCCTTTCCAAAATGCATGAAGTAAGAAAGCAAGAGAAGCGAACCCCTTTGTGGTTTGACTGATGTAAAGACCACTGCTTCCTCTTCTCTAGGGTGTGTTCGTGATCTGGGGTTAGCAGAATGATGCAGAACAATTACCTCAAACAAAAGAATTTCTACTACTCAGTCCAGAGATTGTTCAGGATATGTTTTCTGAGCCCACATCTCGAAAGACAAGATGGGAAAAAAAACTTCCTTTTAATCTTAAAGTGACTAATTTTAGCAGAACATAAATGTTATTCTTATGTACAGTTCTACTCAGTTTTGTGATTTTTTCTTGATTTCATATCAAATTTGTGGAAATTCATAATATCCTTGGTTTAAACTACAGATGAGTTCAAACTACAAACTTTTGTTCCATTCTTTTAATCTTTGAATTTTATCTAGACTGATCCTAAACCTATTGTTTAACTGGCCTCAGACTATTAACATTTTAAGAGCTGTTCCTGTCTGGTTTTCTTCAAAGTACTTAGTTCAAAGTAATCCAAACTAGTTATGGTTCTAAATCTAGGTATTAAACAAAAAATAAAATTTGCCAAAAATACATTTTTGAGTCAATCAAAGACGTAGGTATTTTGGTATTTGGGTTATTTTGGAGGAAGGAATGCAAGATACAGAACAGTAGTATTTGTTGAGCGGCATAAATATTTATTTCAGAATATTTGCTGGCATTTCTTTAGGACTATGCCTAACAGGGTTAAAAAAGGTAAATATAATGAAAACCAAATGTCTCTTCTTGAGTGAAAGAGAATATTTTGTCAGACAAAAAGCTTTTATTTTCAGTTTGCCTTAAACCAGTTACAGCTGTGAAGGGGTGAGGAGGCAGCGTCAGGGTGTTCATGGTGCATGGAGATGGGAGGTGGCAACAGCAGGA
>NW_009649320.1:709492-713172 GCF_000708025.1 Charadrius vociferus | reverse complement strand
CCAGAAGCAGCCGGGGCAGCAGAGGTGTGTCCGTAGCTGGTGGGCAGCGGGTTTGATATCCAGAGGAATCAAGACTGGATGGAAGTATTGGTGGCCAGACAGGCCATGCCCTGCATATGAGAGCAGAAATCCAGGGAAAGGAGGGTATGGAGTCTACCAGAGTCAGGAAAAGTGTCGGATTGAGTCAGCAGTAAGGGTGAGGGCTAAAAAGAAGATGAAGGAACAGTGCTGAAGTCAGAAGCCCCTGTTTCCCCTAAAAAAGCTCCAGGAAATGTTTCTTTAAATCTGTAGCAGTTCAGGAATAGTGCAATATTTATGAGTCAATATATAATTCATCCATTCGTGAACTACCCTTTCCCACAATATTAACGCTACCTTTCCCTCTTCTTTTTAAGAGAAGACAGTGGATGTCATGCTGCTTAGCCTCATGTTGTTTTGCCTCCTGATTTTCCTTGGAGGTTTGCTGATATGTGCATGTAGAAGGTAATGTACACTTCTGGAAGGCAGTGTAAATTTCTGGTGGAAGAGATGGCAGGGAGGAGGAGAGATGGGGGTGAGGGTGATCAAACAATACAATGGATTAAAGTCAAACACAAATCTACTCAGATAAGTTATGTTTACAAGAAACAATCAATTGTGCATTTCCAACTATTGTTCTAACAAAGGAGTGCTAAATAGAAGACAAAGATACTGAGCACTATCACAGTCATCTCACAGCTCCCATCACAGTCCCTGGAGCTCCAGTATCACACCCTACTCTCAGCTGTGTCTCTGCCACTATAAATGCCATTTTTTTCACCTTTGACTGCTGCATCTCCACCCTCAATGTGACTTTGCCCCATGCTTTTGTGGGTTCTGCATTCAGGGCCACCAACGTTAAGATGAATTGCATTTGTCACATTGCCCAATTTCATTTCATAATCCGTGGGTACTACCAAGAGCAGTCTTTTACTCTAAGATGTACCATTTACAAGAAATAAATAAAAAAGGAAAGTCAGGCTGATGGAAGGAATTTGCTTTGCTCTACCACTAGTACAACAAATAGTAGTGGTGCTACACCCACCAAAAATTAATGCGGCCAACTGCCTTCATGCCACTACTTTTCTGCCTGGTGACATAGCTTTCCTATCCACATGGCGGAGAAGGCTCTCTTGAACTGAAAAAAAACCATGTTCAGGATAGGATGATAACTTAAGATGCCTTAATATCTGGAAGGTGCAGTATGCAAATGGAACCTCTGGTAAAAAGTAAATTGATTATTTAATTAATGACTAAATATGATTGCTGATTAGGATTAAATAAGTTATCATGTGCTCTATCTTCTTTTGGTAAACAAAGAGTCAAGGACCTATAGATATGAAAGAGTTAATATAAAAAGACAGAATAAAAAGTTTCCCCTGGGACAAACAAAGCATGTAATTGAAAGCCATTTGCACCTAAAAATAAAACAATATTCTGGTCAAATAATGAGGAGTGACTATGGCCTCAATAGAGCAATTCAGCTGGTAGATCTTCTTAGTGGTAAATTTACCAAATCAGCAGATAATACTTTGTCATGATACAAAATATTTTTTCATGGTTCTGTGTAGACACCACTCACTCTCAAACCTGAATTCTGCTAGACATCAGCAAATGAGTTAAAAGATGTTTCTGATGCTACACCCGCTGCCTGTCATCCAATGTTCCTTTCTTTGATTATCACACTTTATGGGTAATATTTTTAGTTATGAAAGGCACATAGAGGAGTGATTTTTTAGCTACAGACATAGCAGCATGACACAAGCTCTTGCTTTGCTTGGAAATCAAATGTGGGTGCATATCCATACAGTTCTTTTACATTCTCTAGCATGTTAAAAACCAGTCAGGCTGAAGAAGAGCTGGGAAAAATGTTGAGAAAAATGTCTGCAGTGAAACAAAAAAAGGGTAGAATGGCTTTATAAATGGTAGAAGCCTGTCTAATTAGCATATCTATTACAAAGCATTATTGAATGATCTGTTCCTGTGGACATTTAAGAGTCGCGTGTCTGTATCACTCTCTTGTAGGTATAGATGCCTGGAAGTTATGACCATGCCTATTCCACATCCTTCAGATAATATCAAAACTTGGTTAGCTGCAGATGAGACTGACCACCAGGTAGAGTGTGTCAGTCTTATTTCTCTCACTGCATTAACACGTATAATACAACCTGTGATCAGAATGGTACAACATTAGATTTGGAGCAGCAGGTCAGTTTTAAGACAAACTGGGAAAAAGGTATGCAGAGGGTTTGTAGTGAAGCCAGAAGAGAACAGAAAGCTTGTGGAGATTACAGGACAATGATCTCAGTAGACAGGATGGAGAAAATCCTCAGGGGAGTATTATCTCAAGTGTGTCTCAAAGAGAAAGTGTTTCAGCATATCCACACTCAATGGGCCAACAGTTTAAGGAGCATTCACCCTGACTCCTTGCAGAATAGTCAGTTATGGGATTTTACATCTATAAGCATGTGGCCAAGTTATCAAAGGGAAAGTTTTTGTGGAGATCTGAAAGTCATTGGTTACGTTGTCGTAAATGTGTACATTCTTCTGACAAATAATGCACAATGCATGAAACATAAACTACCCTAACTGTTCACCCACTGCAGGATAAAACCATGTACAGGGGTGTTTACTTTGGAAATGATGTGCCATAAGTTCAGATGCTAGCTTATCTCATGGCAAATTACAAGCCTTTAGTCAATGGGACAAAACGGAAAATAAATACTTGCAATATTTTTGTGGCTATCATTAATAGAACTCCTTGGCTGGCACATTCAATGCTTCTTATTGTTGTCTCTCATTGTGTGAGTTAGAGAAAAAAGTGCTCTCGTCAGGCAGTGGTCCAGGTCCCTACAACTCTGGTGAAGCTACACAGTAAACTGTGCTCCTGGAGGTATGATAAGATCACCTCTTACCCAGGAACACATGATGAGAAGGTACAGGTGTGACCAAACTATGTTTTTTTTTGGGGGAGGGGCGGGGGGGAACATCACTGAAATAGAAAACTGTAATGAGGGTTTTCTCCATCCTATGTACTCAAAACATTTGTTCAGAGCCTCTACAGGATTTCTGTTATTTTACTCTGTCCTACTTTATTACTGTACTTGCACTGCAATATCATAATCTCTTCAGGTAGTGCATTCAGCAATGTAAGTAACAATTGCCAATGTGAGCTGTTACGCCACCTTATCTCCGAGGGACAAAATATATAACTTCCAATATTGTGTTTTGGTTTTTGTATAAATATACTTATATAATTGCAAACTCTGACAGAAACCATGGACCATCTCCATTCATGAATCACAATTTGAATTGTGAGGCGAGAGGAGTGGGTTGTTTTGTTTTGTTTTATTTTACCTTCTCAAAGACAAATTTATGGAAAAACTGATGTGCATATGCTATAGGATCATATTACAAACAACAAGACTGAAGAGTTTTGAACTTGTCCCTGGAGTTTGTTCCACAAGCCTTGAGCTGGCTCCCAAAAGCAGACTGTGCTCCTCTTCTTCCTTACAGTCACCTTCTCAGAAAAGAAAGGCCTAAGAGCTCCAGAACTGGACTGAAGCCAAGTCTCTTAATCTCAAGGTTCAGAGTCATTTCTATAAAGCTTCTTGCCAAAATTATCTGACCAAATTTGATCCAAAAGGTGCCATATTTACCAC
>NW_009649320.1:612146-709466 GCF_000708025.1 Charadrius vociferus | reverse complement strand
CTAATTCCCTTTGTGGCCATCACATATGGACTGTCAGAATGTAAAGATAAAATCATCACCATCAAACTTATTTTCTATATCTTCCTCTGCCCGAGAACTGCATACACTGTTATTTAGGGGGTCTTTGTATTCAATATATAAATAAAAAAATCACAGCAGTCAATGATCAGCACAAAAAAATGTATTTAATATCACTAACAGAGAAAGAAGACATTTCTGTCCCCAAAGTGTTACAAACACCGAATATACCTTTGACAAGAAGACCTCAGTATAGCTGTGTAATTACTGCCTAGATGATTACAAGTGGCTGAGATGACTGTTGATGGCACTTCTAGGAAGGATAAATTGAATAAAACATATGGAATATATCAGTATCTCAAATATTGCTGACACCTGAAGTAGCCAAGACATTGACTTTGGACACACTGCAAGAGTTAAGAAGACTGTGTGCTGAGATAAACTGTTTTATCCAACAAATAAATATAACCCCGGAAAGCTAGACTGTGACTTTGACATAAACCTTAGGTACATAGACATATCAGTTTGGAGGGTGACAAGCAACAAAAGTAGGATTCCGAACAACTAAGCAAATTTGCCTGGGAGCAACTTTTAGATTGAGAGAGTAACTCACATGTTGTCTGTATTCCAGCTACAACAACAGACTAAATAATTTGTGCTAATCCCAGATACACCAAATAAGTAGCATGCTTGTAACAATATCCAGAATTTGTAATACCAATGAACGCAGATGTTGTGCATAATGTAATTTTTATCCAACAGAAACAAATGTCAATGCAAATGGAGATACACTCAGAGGTTACTATGGGAATACCAGAAGAGAATGGAGAAAAATACAATCAACAACAGAAACGTTTGAAGGAATCTGGATTAGAAGACCCATAGGGACGATGCATCTGCATGCAAGAGTTACCTTTCTGTGAGGTGGACAATATTCTGACAGATCTAAGAATGGCTGATACTGGAGTTTGTCTGAGCCCAATAATTTGAAATATTTTGAACTCTGACATTGTGCAAATCTTAAAATGAGCTTTGGATCACAAAGGCAAAGCAGTACCTTGCAGTTTTTCTCTAACTACTGCTGATCTTCAGCCCAGTAAAATTATAGCACCTCAGACAATATGATCTAATATTGAGGTCTACTCGGGTTAAAATGGAATTAGAGTTAGTGTTTCATGATGCTGCAGTAGCTTCCAAGTACTGTCTAATAGATCAATGCCTTTGAAGACTGCTTGTTCATGCAAATCTCATACTAGCTATTCAACATCTCATTGGTCATGAGAAATGGTGGAACATTTTTGGAAACAGCAGCAGAAGCTCACAAGCGTTCTCTAAAGCTCCAAAAATCTCTTTCTGAGGAACTGCATTGTGTAAGCAGACATCAACCAGAAAGAAGAGTCAGATGTGAAGACATAAGGTCTTTTCATGTGATAGACTTTTTCCTTCAAAGTTAGTAAAAGGAGAAAAACCTTAGACAAGGTAAAGAAAACAAAGGTTTTGGCTGTATTGTGATTGTTTAAATAGTATAACTCAGAGAAGTTAAAGTTCAGAACTGACCAACTATTGCTATTTATTTTTCTCTGTTCTTTTAAATAAACTTTTTGTTCTGTTTCCATAAGGTGGTGAGCCATGCCAGTTCGTTTTGAGGTACACAACCAGGACAGACTATTTTAACTCTTAGTTGAGACAGTATTTATTTGACCACAAGAGAAAGAGTTCAGGGCCTTGATTTTGCAAGGAAGACATTTCTGTAGCCTTTTTTTTGTAGGAAGGAATATATGGAAGGAATAAATGATGGACCTAATTTCCTGGAAGGCTTGGAAGCTACCTAAAAAATGCTTGCTTTCATTCCTGGTAAAAGGTTCAAAATACTTGTTGAAGGAAATATTTGATTACACTTGAAATAACATCTTTTGTATTACTGTAGGGGACAATAAAAAACTTTTGTTTGTGCTTTTTTGAAACATTCAGTTTATAATATACACTTCTATGCAGAGTTTTGATTCACCTGAATCTGCTCTTTTTTTGGTAAAATCTCTCCCTCACCACAGTGGTGAAGACTGCACTCTTTATCTTTAATACCAAGAATGGCTGGTAGCATCTCAAGAGCCCAAGCTGGAAATGCCTGAAGAACAAAAGGACTATCATTGACTTTGCCATAAGATCAAGTTCATGACCTCAGGAAAAAAAGCAATCGACTTTACTAGGTAGTGTTACCTTTCCTGCTGCATTGTATTTTTTACAGAAGGTAAGGATGGCCTTACCTTCCTCCCCGCCCCCCCTCCCTGGTACCTGTCAGCCTGATGCTTATGCAAACCCTCAGAAACCCTCAGGGAGAAGACAAATGGTAGATATCAGGTACTGAATCAAGTTTTAGTAATGACAACTCCTGTATTGCCTCCTTCTCTGTCTTGAGTGCAGATGGGAAAACCAGCAATCAACATACTAATTTTTCTTTTGCTTGGTCAGACACTGTCTCTGTGTGTAGACAAGGCAGTTCATCCCATCAGCCATGGTCCAGGCGTGTTTTCTCAGGAAGGAGGGGAAGAATTACTACTTCAGTTAAAAATCATTACAGGAGGCATTTAGAAAACAAGTGTCATGAACTTAAATTTTCCTGTCTTGGTGAGGATGTAGAACTGGTATAATGAAAAAATCAGAAATTATGTGAGCTAAGCGGTGTAGAGAAGTACCACACACTGGCCAAACACATCTGGAATCCAGACTTCATATAATGAAATCAGGCCACAGTGAATATTGTATTGTTCCTTAAAATATATTTGATATACATATATTCTATATAGTTTTGGTTTGCAGTGCTTGAAGCCCACAACCAGTGCCAAGATTTAAAATAAGACAGAAAACCTATAGATTAAAGTAATTTTACTATTTTACCTGAAAATAGCATTATTCTTTCAGATCAAAATTGTTTTGGTTACAAGAGACCTCAATTTCTGTCAATACACACAATACACCCCCATGCACATGGCAACCTCCAGAGACATACCATATGAAAAGAAATATTATAGTATCAGTTGTATGGAAAATTAATCCTATATTGCAAATTTTTAAATAAAAAAAAACATATCTGCACCTTTATGAGAAAAACTTGTCCAATTTGTTTACAAAATAGTACAATTTTTCCTTAAAATAAGAATATTATTCTAAACCTATCCTAGACTTATGCTGCAATAGGGGATTAATGTGCAATATATAGATGATGAAATGTAATTATCTGAAAGCAAAACTGCACAACCCTCAGTATGGCAATAAACACCTAATTATATACAAGATCTTACTCAGCTCATTTGGCCTGCTCCTGTAAATGAACCGTTTGCCTTCACCTTACCTGTAAATGAAGCTCCTGTGAATAAGATTTTACCTTCTGGTATTCAGGTGGCACAACCTGATGTGACACTGGGCAGTGCATTGCACGTAGGTTGCTCTTCCTCTCCACTTACTCATATGAAGAGGGCTCTGGAGTCAAAATCCCTGTCTGGATCATAAAGCCTTGTGATACATCATGAGTTAGCGATTTTTATGCTTTCAATTTCAAGTACATATATCACACAGGGACTTAGGGCTGAGTATTATCCAACATTTGTGATTCTTCCTCAACAGCAGTGACTATGTAGATATCAGGTGTGCCTTACTGTAGCTTCTGAAGGCACAACAGCCCCTTCCCTTTGCTTTAAAAGGAAGATAATTGCAAGAGGATGAAGGGAATCAGCAGAGCAACCTTCTGACTTGGGACTCTGCACGAAGGCTGGCTAGGTTGTCCATTGCTGCCACCTACCGTACAACCAATTTGCTTTTAGTGAGAAATATTCCTCAGGTTTTCAAACTGCTTTGACTCAGGGCAGGTCTGCTGCTTTAGCTGCTCTTTTATAACTAAAGAAGTCCACCTTCCTCTCTGTCGTGAAGACCTGGCCTTCATTAGGGGCAGGATCCATCTCCCTTAATTTCAGTCTTCTCAAAGTTGGGTGTGTAATCAAACAGAGCTGGCCAGGGCCCTGGGATATTGAGAGAGGACCACCAGGGAACATGTCGTTCCAATCTAGAACAGGTGTCCAAGACAGGATGACTGTCCCCTCTGGAGAGGCCTGTCTCTTTCTCGTTAGACCCTAAACGATCAGGCTCAGATTAGATGCTTCCTTTGGCAAAACATGCTTTTCTTGACATAGTTACTCTGGCTCTCCCTGCCCAGGTGAAAGGAGATACTTTGGCCAAAGAACAGCTTGGCAGGTGTAGCCTTTGCCTTTGGAAATTTTTCCAACACAGTTAAAGAAGTCGCAGTTCATATCTTGTCATGTTTCAGACCAACGTTATTAAGCCAGCAAAAACAGTTTTGATCAGAAACAGCCTTGATCAAGATCAAGGGCGGAGAATGTTGGGCCACAGTATTTAGGCCAAAGTCTGAGTTCACAATTCCTTTTCTTCCCACTGTGAATTGGAGAGGCTGAAGGAGGCAAGCATCTAATTTACACATAAATGTATACTATTGTAAGTTTTGCCAAAGTGAAATGTATCAAACAAATAAAGACCATGTCAGTGTGGGGGGTGTGTATGCATGGGGAAGGAACAGAGTCAAGGAAACGCTGTCTGCGTGGAAAAGGGCACCAATATTCATCGCGGCCAAGTGCGCAGTGCATGTTGTGTTCTTGTCATACTGCTTGTATTTCTCCATTACAGCTGTATACGTTATCTGCTGGCATTTGAATACCCAATGCTAGCTGATTGGTACAACTTGATCTCCTTATATCTAAAGGAACCAGATGGCCCCTACAAAGTAACTCTAAAGATAAAGATGACATTGAGAAGATAAAATGCTTTGGTGGCTGGTACGGCACTCTGTTGGACTAAGAGTTGTATTACTGCATCTCATCAGTATATATGAATATCAGCATATTTTGACAATCTCAGAAAAAATCCAGGTCACAGCTTTGAATGCTAAGTGTATATAAAGACTTTCACCATGCTTCTGGTTCTTCTGAAACCTGGCAGGTGATCAAACCCTTAACCGTTGGACAAACAGTTAGACAATATGATCTTGGTATTTAGTTCAGGAAAGTATTTGGAGTGACATAGACCCAGCAAAGCAGTCAACACCTTTGAGTCAAAGCTACTGTAGCTTTACTCAGCTTTCCTACTAGTGTCTTCCAAGTTTGTAAAAGCTTCTAAAAAACCACAGTCATACTTACATAGCTGCAGCAAATCCAAAACACTTAAGCATAAAAAAAATACATACATAATACCTAGGCAAATCAAGACATTAACAAAGAAGGAAAGAAGAGATGGAAGTGGAGGGAAAGAATTAGTATTCCAGACCATACAATAATATCATGGTTTCATTACCTCACAAAATTAGTTTGGATCCAGTAAGCTGCCAACTTTGCATTCATATAGATGAAAAATAATTGTATTTTCAAGCTTGTTTTGGCTTCTGGCTGTCATTTTTTTTTTTGGCCAATGGAGAAAATGAGAAATGTGGCCATTATGTAAATATTCTAGACCACAATAGCTAACATATACTCATTTCATTCTTGATTTTGTGCAAAAGGCTACAAGCCTTTTGGGAAGCATTTTTCCAATTTTTAAACGATAGATGTTGACGCCACGGGATGTTGACAATGTACATGGCTTCAAAAAGAAACTGGACAAAATAATGAAAAACAATCTATTGAAGACTTGCTAGATATGAAGTCAAAGTGTTTGACACAGTCCAACACGATACCCTGGTCTCTAAATTGAGGAGACATAGATTTGACAAATGGACCACTTGGTGGATAAAGAACTGGCTGGATGGTTGCACTCAAAGTGTTGTGGTCAACGGCTCAATGTCCAAGTGGAGAGCAGTGATGAGTGGTGTTCCTCAGGGGTCAGTACTGGGACCTGTACTGTTCAACATCTTTGTTGCGGACATGGACAGTGGAGTCAAGTGCACCCTCAGCAAGTTTGCTGATGATACCAAGATGTTTGGTGAGGTAGACACACGGGAGGGGAGGGATGCCATCCAGAGTCACCTGGACAGGCTGGAGAGGTGGACCCATGCCAAACTCATGCAGTTCAACAAGGCCAAGTGCAAGGTCCTACATCTAGGTCAGGGCAATCCCAAACACAAATACAGGCTGGGCAGAGAATGGACCAAGAGCAGCCCTGAGGAGAAGGACCTGGGTGTGCTGATTGACCAGAAGCTCAGCATGAGCTGGCAATCTACTATTGCAGGTCAGAAGGCCAACTGTATCCTGGGCTGCATCCAAAAAAGTGTGGCCAGCAGGTCAAGGGAGGTGATTCTGCCCCTCTACTCCACTCTTGTGAGACCCCACCTGGAGTACTGCATCCAGCTTTGGAGTCCTCAACATAAGAAAGACATGGACCTGCTGGAGCAAGTCCAGAGGACGGCCATGAAGATGATCCGAGGGCTGGAGCACCTTTCCTGTGAAGGCAGGCTGATAGAGTTGGGACTGTTCAGCCTGGAGAAGAGAAGGCTCTGGGGAGACATTATAGGGGCCTTCCAGTATCTGAAGTAGGCCTACTGAAGAGCTGGGGAAGGACTTTCTACAAGGGCGTGTAGTGATAGGACGAGGGGGAATGGCTTCAAACTGGAAGAAGGTGGATTTAGATTAGATATTAGGAAGAAGTTTTTCACTTTGGGGGTGGTGAGGCACTGGAGCAGGTTGCCTAGAGAAGCTGTGGATGCCCCATCCCTGGAGGTGTTCAAGGCCAGGCTGGACGTGGCCTTGGGCAGCCTGGTCTCGTGGGAGGGGTCCCTGTCCATGACAGGGGGGTTGGAACTCGATGATCTTCATGGTCCTTTCCAACCTAAACCATTCTATGATTCTATGATTCTGTGAAGTCAATTCTTCTGTCTCATGTGGTTCCTTACCCATATATTGCAAGACACATGGAGAATGTGTCTGCCCTCTTCTTACTTTCTCCCGTAGGCACCTGCTACTGGCAGTATTGGAAAGAAAATGGACCGCTGGTCTAGTTTAGCCTTTTGACTGATCAACTACACCCACATTTTTAGAGCAGTTGGAGGAACCACTGAGGTATCTTATGTGTTTCCCAAGTGAGGGAGTAATGGGTTCACTGCTGATGTTGAAACCAAGTATATGACTTCTGTCTTCAGGAGAACAACAAGCCATGCTGCTCAGCCAACATCAAAACCCAGAAAACCTCAGAACTGGGTGGCTTCATAAACTCACCCAGTTTATCTTCACTGTGTTAATGTGGGGAAACTTTATTAGCCTGGACTTCCAGTGACAGTATGGATAGGGGATTTATCCACTTACATAATTTCAGTAGTATGTTGAATCACAGGGTGTTTTTTATAGAACAAAATATTTTATTTAAAACACACAAGATGGGAAAGTTTTATCACTGATCCCTTTTGGACATTTAATAAAAAGAAATAGTGATGCATATACCATGGACCATTTGAACATCTGGCAACAATAGAAAGAGATGGACAAAAGCAAAATTGTGCCCACTTTCAGCAGCCTGAGGAGAATTTACAGTAACATATATCCATTATATTCTGAATGTAGTCAGCTTTGATGCATTGTAAACCTGCCCTACTTGACTGAAGTCTGTGAATTACGACGTTATATAAAAATTGTAAATTGTTTGCATCCTAGCATCTTTCAATTTATTTCTTCATAAAAACCAATAAAGAATAAACTAACAGAATACCTGTCCCATATGTAACATATATTTTCGTTTCCTTTAGAAGGAAGACAGTGCATGTTAAATGAAAAGGCTGTGCCTGGTGAGCAGTTATTAGTCATTTGAAATTAAGAAGCTTCAAGATAACCTGTTTGGGGAATTTATTTTGTTCATCTCCTGCCTTATTCCTAGCACTCAGACTTGTACTAAAAGTGGTGAGGAAACCACTTTCCCAGCAGTAGAAACAGGGGCACTGCTGGGCTTTGCAGGAGCACAGAGATGCCAGGGCCACACCACTGGTTAGTGGCAGGTCACTACCCTCCCAGCTCTAAAGCCATGGGTTAATTGTCATGGCACAGGGAGGTTTAGCGTAAAGGCAGCACACTTCGGAGGATTAAGTTAGTGAAAACATGGTCATTATCAGGCCATGGTGATTAGTGATTTAGTAACCCGGTATATCCTGTGATCTCTGTAAATGCGACTTTTCTAAGGCACCTCAGCCCTCAACTTCGAGCACTGCAGATGGGGTGGTACTTTGAATCAACCGGGAGTTCTTCTCACTAAAAATAGCCCTTTTTTCATGTGAATAGATTTTAAACACTAGGTGTCAGTCAGTCACCTCACAAAAGCAAACTCTCAAGCCATAGCGCATTTGTCTTTGGCAGCAAAAACTTTTAAAGGGAGCATGTACAATAATGTAGACATTCAGTAACAACTGCAGTAAAGCCAAAGCGACTTGCAGCAATTATTCCACAGTCCTGTTTAGCAGCCACAGAGATCCCAGAGTCAGAAAATATGGAGAAAGCCCTTTGGTAGAAAGACCCTTTCACACGCTGTAGAATCCTTGTTAATCTGTTGTCTAATGGCACAGGTGACTGGTAAATTCCTCTGGTAAACGACCCATGCTACTCCAGCTTCCGGAGCATTTGTAAAAAACTTATGTTTCAAAAGAAAGGACATCCATCAGCTAGGTTGAAAAACAGGAGTTCAAGCAGCACTCTTCTCTTCCGCATTTTCTCCTAGTTAAGCTAGGACACTTGGCAAAGGGTGATGCTACTGCATTTCACGAAGTTATGGGCCCCTCTTGTTTTTCTGACCTTTGGAGGTTGCTAGGGCACCATTGGCATACAGAAACCTGTGCCTGCAGCCAAGCTGTTGTGATAACTGAGGGCAGTTTAAGTAAAATGCTTGTGTTGACAATAGAGCTTAAAGTTTGCTCCTTTTGCCAGTTCACTGGTAAAGAGGCACTGTGGATCTTCAGTTTTGTGGCGCTGGCTTTTAGTGATCCGGTACCATAAGAGGTACAGATATACTCGAGCTGTCTCCATAGAATAATGGTATACAAAAGGAACTGTTTGTGTAAGCACTGCTGCGTGACTACAGATGTACTGCCTCAAGAACCAAACGAATATGTCCAGACTGAGCTTCCAGCATGGATATGTAGGTTGTCATCCTGCTGCCTCTCCACTGTCTGACTCGGGCAGCCAACCTTCCCTTCCGATTACGTCACGGACCTGACTCAAATGCTCACAGCTCCACTAGATGTCAGGCCACATACATCCTCTGGGTCATCTAACCAGAGTCTGAAATTTGGCTGTGTGGTTACAGAAAATTTTATTATTCTCTTCAACATAATTTTGGTTCAGAAATCTCAATAATTCTCAAAAAAACCCTGTTACCTATTCTTGAAACACGTTCAGACTGTCTTTCTTTCCTGGAACCATACATGTGTATCATTTCAAACACTCAGCTGCTTTTAAGACAATGCCACCATGTAGCTCAAATGGAAACTTACTCCAAGGTGTATGAAGAAATGTATTTTACAGGTCTGATCTTTATTCTTTTACACATACATTTAAAATCGCTGCATCTCTGCTGTGAGAGTCAGAGGAGAAATGTCTTTTATGACATGCTGAGCCCTCAGTATACAATTTTTTTCATCCAACCTGTGAGATCCCAGGACACTAGGCTTACGTTGCTGTCAGCTATCTGATCCTGGAGTACCAAAGGTTGGGTTAGTGCAGCTCCGTCCACATGTCAGTCCACAGGATGAAGGACCGCTGAGGACACGACGTCAGAGGAGGCAGGTAACAGCTTTCAGGTTGAAAGAACAGAGCTGGATTTTTCACTGCTTTGTACTTTGTGAGGCAGAATACAGTCAGCCACGTGCAGGGCTACCCCGTGAGAACAGTTGCTTTTCCACCCGCTCTTCACTCATCTTGCCTGAGCATAGGTCACTGCAGAAGGCGAGGGGACTGGAGAACCAGTCCCTTTGATGTCTAGATGATCACTGCTTTTGGGTCTTTTTTATATTATTTAGTTTGTTTGATCTTATATCAGGGTTTAGTACTTCTTTTCCTGGTGATGGGAAGAAACAGCAGTGAATTAGTTCCTCATCTATGTAGCTGTCTTCCTGCTGTGATCACTTGGCCATCTTTTCTTGTTCCCTTTACTTCAGGGTAGTTTTGCACCTGCACATCATCATGATGGCTATGACAGCCCCTCGAATCAATAAAAACTAGACATATTTGTATGGCAAAACTTCTACCAAGACAAAGGCTGCCTTGTGTGGAGCAATATGCAAACACCTATATCCAGATTCATCCCACTTAAGTGAGGTGCCTCTGTTAGAAAACCAGAACCCTTCCGTAGCCCACAGAGAAAGACAGACACCTCCAATGGATGGTTCACTCCCCCTGAGGATGTCTGTTCCCTTCTACTTTTCTCCCTGGATTTGCAAGGGCTCCTCTTACTCTCCCTCTTACTGCAAGAGCTCTAGTTCAGCACATAAAGTTAGTTGAAAAGAAACACGGGGAAAATATTGGCTATATCAAAGATGCAGCAACACAAATTGAAAACATAGTTAAAAGGTAGGAAATGGAAAGATGGGGGAAAGCCGTGTAGTGGTGAATAAGAAAATGGCTCTCAGGTGCTCTGTGTCCTCAGACCTGTCATCAGAACCTGCCCTGTCTTGACCATATATACCTGCTAATTTGAAAGTTCTGTCATTGTCATAATTCTTCGTTTGAGCAGATGCAAGACTGTCACCGAAAATGTCCTCCTGATTCCTTGAAATAACCACTTAAGACTCTGTCTAAAGCCAGCTCAGAGAAGTGGGATGAATTTTGGACTCATTATCTGCTTGAAGCTTAAGATTGACCTGGTGTCATGAGTACTGTCTTTGCCTCAGTCAGAATCGGAGCTCAGAACATGAAGCATGTGATACTAAGCTGATTTGATCTGCGAGATACAGCCATAAGCAAAAAATTATATCCTTCCAAATTATCATGTGGGTCTTTTGTTCCAAACTGACTATATGAAGCTGAATTTGGTGTTTTACTGCTGAAGTAAAACAAATGAGCACTGTAACAAAAGAACTCTACATCCTTTGCCTATGGGGATCCTTTCATGGGTATGAAGGTTGAACGAATTGGTCTGACACAGAATTTACCCTCTCCCTTGATGACTACTTCTTTAATGTTTGTGAACACTGAATATTTATCAGTCTTTTACCTTCAGTCAAACTCTGGATGAAGCTGGCTAGCAGGATTAAAAGGAAAAAAGAATAGGTGACTGAGAGACATAGGTCCATATACACACACAGCATGATCAGTCCAACCTCATTTACCTAATATATCAGGCTCAAAGTTCTTGAAGACACACTACTACTATGAAAAGTGAAATTATCAAATACTAATATACCACACATAAGAACTGACTTTTAACGAGGTTAGGTAAATTTATTGAACTCAATTAAATTAGTCTCACACATACTTAGAAAACTTCAACAAATGAGCTGATTGGTATGGTTCATACTTAATAATAGCATTGAAGACTAAATTGCACTTTCATAATCAATAAGGAGTAAAAGAATTCGCACACTCAAAATGATGAAGTTTTTATTTGCCCCTGTAAAAGAGGATCTTTTCTTAAGTGAAGCTGAGCGAAAGGGCTCTGAAAAAGTTATTTGTTTTACAATGCATGTAAAAGTATGACATTATTTATCAAATAAACCAAGTGGGATAAACACTGAGTTGTTTGGAAATAATATGGGTTTATTAAATATCTGATTTAAAAAGCATAAGACTCATTATTGTGGTTGCACACATCCTAAAGATGTGTTCATTTCTCTCTGTCATGAAAATATAATTTTTGCACTTGTGGTGAATGCAAATCAAAGTATCATGTAAACTTTATGAGGGCACACCAATCTGGATAGCAAAGAAATTAATAGTAAAGTTCTCACTGAGTATATGGAATTTCTTTATTCCATTGAAACACTGGGAAGTGCGTACAATTCTTGCACAAATCCTGGCTGTTCAGCACAGCAAGGTAGAGACAGATTTCAGAGTCCAAAGCTATCCATGGAAGGAGGGAGAGGTAGACAACATCTGAGTATCATGTCAGGGTGAAGATATATTTTCCATGGCTTAAAAACCTCATACAATTTTGCAAGCAGGAACTATTTAATAACAATTTTGCAGCTCCTGAAATAAATGTTATTTCAATTTACAACAATCACATAGGAGACAAGATTAAAAGGTATTCATTTTTGTTGGCCGGCTGGGGTTGGTTGTCTGGGGTTTTGTTTTGTTTCTGTTCTGTTTCATTTTTTTTTCTGAAGCTAGATGATATTTGATATAAAGCAGCAATTTGGTCTGTTGGATCATAACACAAACATCCTGTCAAGACAAACTGATGGTCTATCTAGGTTTTTCCTATGCAGTGTGTGTGTGTGTGTTTTATCTATTTATTTATTGGTTTCAAGAATGTTTGGAATTAATAAGAAGGTAATGAAGAACAAACCAGAAAATCAGAGAACCATAGGATGATTTAAGTTGGAATGGACCTTGAACATCATCGAGTTCCAACCCCCCTGTCATGGACAGGGACACCTCCCACGAGACCAGGTTGCTCAAAGCCCCATCCAGCCTGGCCTTGAACACCTCCAGGGATGAATGTTCCACAACTTCTCTGGGCAACCTGCTCCAGTGCCTCACCACCCTCAGAGTGAAAAACGTCTTCCTAATATCTAATCTAAATCCACCTTCTTCCAGTCTGAAGCCATGCCCCCTCGTCCTATCACTACACGCCCTTGTAGAAAGTCCTTCCCCAGCTCTCCTGTAGGCCCCCTTTATGTACTGGAAGGCTGCAACAAGGTGTCCCTGGAGCCTTCTCTTCTCCAGGCTGAACAGTCCCAACTCTATCAGCCTGCCTTCACAGGAAAGGTGCTCCAGCCCTCGGATCATCTTCATGGCCGTCCTCTGGACTTGCTCCAGCAGGTCCATGTCTTTCTTATGTTGAGGACTCCAAAGCTGGATGCAGTACTCCAGGTGGGGTCTCACAAGAGTGGAGTAGAGGGGCAGAATCACCTCCCTTGACCTGCTGGCCACACTTTTTTGGATGCAGCCCAGGATACAGTTGGCCTTCTGACCTGCAATAGTAGATTGCCAGCTCATGCTGAGCTTCTGGTCAATCAGCACACCCAGGTCCTTCTCCTCAGGACTGCTCTTGGTCTATTCTCTGCCCAGCCTGTATTTGTGTTTGGGATTGCCCCGACCTAGATGTAGGACCTTGCACTTGGCCTTGTTGAACTGCATGAGTTTGGCATGGGTCCACCTCTCCAGCCTGTCCAGGTGACTCTGGATGGCATCCCTCCCCTCCCGTGTGTCTACCTCACCACACAGGTTGGTATCATTTGCAAACTTGTTGAAGGTGCAATATAAAATATTCTAATGACATTGTAAAAATTCAGGGTGTATCAGAGGCTCAAAAACTGCATGCAGGCCTGGTTGTCCAACATAGAAACAATACAATAAATCTAGAAAGCATAAGACAACAGTAGTGAAAGGTGTGAAATAGCTTGCACCTGAGAAGGAACTAGGTAGTCTAGGATCCTTCAGCCTGGAACAGAGGTAACTAAGGAGAAGGACAGCTATAGTGACTATAAACTAAACAACTGGCTATAAACTAAACAAATCAGATACATCTCTTCCAACAACATGTCTTGTTATGCTGTAAAAATCTTTGCCAAGAAGTGTTGTTGATGCTGGTCATCAACATGGGTTCAAAAGATGATTTTAAAAAACCTCATACAGTAAACCTTAATTCATCAAGAACTATTAAGCACATTTCTGTGACTCAGGAAGCCTCTGAGCTACAGACGGCCAGTCAGTGGGAGGCTGCACGCTGTGCTTGTGCCCTTCTTACACCCTTCCCTTGGCTTCTTGTGGTATGCCAGCTGGAGGAGAGGTTGGGTTGGCAGTGCCAGGTTCGCTCCTCACCTGCCCTGCCACCTCATCCTTGGCATGGACTTCTCCAGACTGGATATGGAGTGGATAAGGGAGAAGAATTTGAAGTGTAGATAAGCTCATGACCTTTGACAGGGGTATGAGCAGGTGTGGCCCATGTTTTCTTCCTTGAATCTGTTCACTAAAAGGCTACAGATAGTTCCTAAGAATAATGAACAAGGTTAGAATATAAGCCGGCACAGTAACAACATCCTACAGAACAGTCGCCTGTGATTTTGGGCAGGGGCACATGACCTTCTGGGGGCCCTTTTTAATGGCCATAACTGGCAGGGCTATTACCGCTGGGTTGTGGGTGCAAGTACAGCACTGGCTACGACAGCTCTCATCTCTTCATGAGAACACATGCCATGCACAAGTGTCTCATCTACAAGTGGTGGGTACATTTCATGTTTTGACTCCCTTCTCCATCATCTTCCTCCCTCCTTGGAAAGAAAAATGCTTGTCCAAAGATGCCGCCTGAGCATGCATGTGGATCAGAGAGAATCCATTTTGTTCAAAACAAAACTTTAAGCTTGCTCAGTGTGTTCTACTATCTCTGTTTTGCTGTTTGATAAAGGAGATAATGAAATTGGAGATAAAAAAGAAATGAAAAAAAGAACTATCTTGATCTGTTTGTTTTTCCCTGAAAGCACTGTGTGTTAGGTGTCACTAAACTTTGTTTCTCTTGCTTAATGTGACACTGACTTCAGCAGAAATTATTAGTCGCTTTTGTTACTTGTCCGCTTTGTCACCCCTACTAATTTGAATTTATTCATGCCTAATTTAAGTTTGCATTTCACCACAGAACTGGGACAGAGTGTGAGCGTGACTGACACTTAATTTGCTTCCCACGGTGAGAGGGTGGGCAGAGAGGGGCTGCAGCCTGGGCTAGCTCCACTGGCACTGCTGCCAGCCCGCAGCTCTCCTTACAACGTGCGGTGGGCTGCTTCCTCCAGAGAAAGAGTGAGGAAAATCTTGTCTTTCATAGTGTCATGTCTGATAACTGATAGATGAGGTACAAAAATGAAAACTTTCATTTCACAGGCTTGCACTGAAGACAGCAATTTACACTGAGGGAAAGCAAGACAAAATGGAGGCATTCTGTTATAGCACTGTTTTACACTCATGTGGAAAAGTGGAGAATAAATGCATGTATTACAAGAGCATGTATTGCTGAGCATTCAAGCTGACCCTTCCTCAGCTGCGAGTGAAGGTGTCCCAGTTTAGTCCTCTTGTCACACAAGCGAACCAAGAAAGCTTCTGCTCCGAAAGCTGCCCAGTTAAAACGACATAAAGGGGTTTATATGGGAAAGGGGCAGCACAAAGGAGGAGCAGTGGAGGTGGGAAGCTTGTATTTAATGCTGCTAAACCACCTAAAGATAGAATTTGCTCCCTTTAGAAGTGCTTTTCATCAGCAATGCAAATTGATAGAGATGTGACATACCAGCCTTTTCTGAGTGTATGATCCCAGCAAGCCCTTTTTACTTCAGCTTTCCAAGACCAGTTTTCATGACTATTCCATACCACTGAAGAACCTTCTGTTGTAAGGATGTAACTGAGACTGGGCAAGGGGTTGGCTCAAACATTATTTCACTGCAGTTATCCATGGATTGCTGAAATTCTCTGTAGCTGAATGCATTTCAGAAAAGAAAAGTACAGAATATAACTATCTAGCTATGAAATGTGAATATAGTATAAAAACTACTTTGCTTACTTTCATATGCACAGGGGCTTTGTCATACCCAAACACCAAGTCAAATGAGAAAATTTTCAGGGAACACAGATACAACTTTTCAGCATGATTTGCCATAACAGTATCACATTTGAAACTGAAATAAAGAGAAAAGGTCTTCTTGAAAAGATGTTCTTTAACAAAAGCAGACTCCTCCTTTCCAGCCCCAAAACACTATGATCTTTCTATGAGCCCTCCCAGCTTCTATTTGCCCTTTCCAGATTACCTTCTAAAACACAATACAGAAAAAAAAAAAGAACCTAAATACACGTTCTTCCCCTTTAGATCTAATTTGATAAAAACTGCCACCCTCCATTCCCCTTATGCCTGCTGGTCATGGTCATCACAAAGTTAATATTGTTACCAGAAATGAGCTTAATTTAACTCAAAACATGTGTTTCCCTGTACAACGGCATTTCAGAAAACTTTGCTTATATTTCTCCATCCTCAACTTTTCTATGGTTTATTTGTTTGAAAACAACATTTGAAATTCAATTACATTTACTGCAATTCTGAGAAGGGCCCCTGCTTCCTTTTAAAAACAACTCACAGAGAAAACAAAATGGGGACTGTCAGGAAAAAAACAAAGCAGCTGCTGGTGCAAGAGACTGTCTCTAGAGGCTGTCTTTCCCCTTCTTCCTTTAAGCAGATTTACCTATTTAAGAATATTATCTTGTGCGTACCTCACTTCCAATTAGTCTTATACTGAAGGGCCCTCTCAGCAGTCAGTAATAACTGCAGCTGGATCACACGGAAACAAAGCAAGAAGATGTCCTGGCTGAAAAGTCCCCTCCCCCCACCCCAAAATAACTGATATTTGTAAAAATATAGACAAAGATCCAAACTCTGCCTAGACACAGTGACCTAACATATCACACTGCTTTAACCATATAGTCCTCTTTTAGAGTATTTTTATATGATTGCCCTTCTAGATACAGGGACTCTTCAGAGTAATTAGTCATTAAAAGGCACAAGAACATTTTTTTATTAACACCTCAGATAGCAAAAGATGAACAATGTGAACTACATTCCCTGATGCAAAATCCTCTTCCCTGAGGGCAGAGGATTACCAGATCTCCAGAGTCTAGAACTGCACCCCAATCCCCTTTACTGTAGGACCATCATCTACAGAGTGTAATAAATAAGTCTCTTAACTCTCTCCTTTGTGCATAAGTAGCTCTCCCCTCAAAACCTGCTTTAAATCTTCAGTACGACCCAGGGCACAAATAACAGTAGCAGAACAACCGCCACCTTCTGAAATTTGAGATTCTGATACAATTTTCCAGAAATACAGGTAAATTGGGGCTTGAGGGAGCAGAAACATCTTTAGTTCGTTGTAAGATGGGCAGCCATTTGGTCAGTGCAAGGGAGTATCTTTAAATGTCCGTTTATTTCCCTGCTTTATTTGCCACTACAAAATCTTCCACAGTTGCAAAGAGCCCAAACTCTTCCCAGGCCATTATATCCCATTCTGGTATATTGGACTAAGCCAATGGCAGGCAGGATAAAAAGCTCTCACAAAGCATCCAGCACTGTGTGTTGAGTATCAAGACAGCATGACTCTTAGGGACACCTGAAAATTTCAGACGGATGAACATGACATGGGAGTTCTTAGGAAGGCATGGAGGGCAGATGTGAAGAGTTTCCACTGTACTAGAAATTCATTTCTAATCAATATGAGAAAGAAAACAAAGAAATGAAATCTATTAAATAAATTATATTTTTGAAAGGAAATAATTAAAACAATAGGCATAAACACAAATGTTGAATTCCAGTGTAGATATTAAAAAAAATATTGTAGGATTATCACCTTTTGTAACAATGGAAAGAAAAAATTTGTATAAGTAAAAAATTCTGGTGTTGAATTTTCATCACATTTTTCTTCCTCTGAAAAAGTTGAATTTTACTCTCATGGATGGAAGCAAACAGACAAATAGTTCAGGTTACTGTTGGTTAGGGTTTTTTTGTTCAAAACTTAAACCAGAAGAAAGATTGAATGAGTGAAGTTAACTTTCCTTTGCAATTTTACGTTCATAAACTTCTACATGGGTTCATTTGAGAAGAGATGAAAGGAGTTGTAAAACACCACAATACTGACATGAATCAACATAATTCTGCATCAAGCAGTAGTGTGTAAAAGAGAAGTATGAGGTTTGTGAAACCTGAACACACTGAAAAAGTAAGTTTCACTAAGCATTTCAGATTTTGCTACGTTCTCTATTACTTGAAATAGTACTTTTGAACAACTTAGAACAAATTAAAATATATGATGACAAACAAATAGACAGCGCTAATCAGAGATCTTAATCAAGCAAGATACAGGTGTTTACGTGTAATCCTCGCATATTGTTACGAAGGCAACACTGCTGGGTGAACATAGATGCCTGAACTTCTCTAACCAAAACCCAGTCTGGAAAAGCTGCCAAATGACAAAACCAAAAACTATATACTGACTTAGCAGTGTAACACTTTACAGGTTTTAAGAGGATTTACCTGAAATCTGATCTTGCACATTTAAAACAACTCTGTCTTTATGAAAAACGCATCAATGCAAAATGTTGTCAAAAAAAAACCCCAACATTTTTAGATTTCATTTGTCATTTTTCTACAAGGTAAGAAAAAATGGCAGTTATCCAGGAAAAAAAAAATCATTTCTGTCATACTCCCATTTTTAATAGGAACATTTCAATATTAGATATGCTTCATTCGATCTGTGCAGGAATATGCAGAGATTCAAGGTTTGTCAGGAAAGACATTGTCTTTTATGGAAGCAACTCATGGATCTGGAAAAAACACACAGAAGCCTTTAAGCACACAAATATTTTACAAGTCTGAAGTGGATGCAGCAATCCGAAGGCTGCACAGAGCTTGTAAGCAATTGCCATGGGTTTAATGTAAGTACATCAATCAGGCAAAGTTGTAGTGAAAAGAGGTATATCACAGGAGGAAATGATAAGTTTTTAAATCCTGTCATCATTTGGAAATGATGCCAAATATGAACTTGAATGAATAAAATAGATTGACCGTTGAAGAAACTCAGGATAGATGACTACTCTTTTCTGAAACCATGGTGAGCCTGTGTGACTCCTTGTTTCTTTTAATTTCCATACAGATGAAATTAGGATTTGAGCTTATCAGACCCAACATGTTTTTCCCTGGAGATACAGGAGGGGAGAGGAAGGGAAAGAAGAGGGGAAGGCAGAGTGTTTTGAGGGTTTGGTCTTGTTTTGCTTTGCTTTGTTTTGTTTTTAAAGGGAGAACTAGATTGTTTCCACGTCTTTGGGAGCCCACCAGAATTCCATACATAATTACGCAACATGAATCTCAAGTGCTGAAATGCTGGAGCATACGCTGTCAACACCTGGGGCAGAAAAGAGGACAGCTCAGGCGATATAATTCAGGCCTCCTCTGCTGAGCTTTCCACGGGGGCTAAAGGATTGATCCTGAATCCTTCCACCATGTTAGTTATTCCAGGGAGTTGGCTTTTGCTAACACAATCTCTTGGTTTTACAAACATGAAAAATATAGACTTCTAATAGCCCAAATAATTCAGCTATAATCAGGACCTCCAGGCAATTTCCTAAATTTCCTAAAACTTGTCCTCCTGACTTGTGCACATAGCCTTACACATGCAAGCAGTTCAATTGAAAGGAATGATACATCCCCACTGGGAAAAAAACAAATTTGTGAGAGTGGGTCTGGAAGAGATATTTTGCCAGTTCTGTGGCCTTCATTTGAGATTTCTTTAAAGAGTACTAAATTATTGATTTTATTCCTTGGAATAGTTATAAATGTTTATAAAATATCTAATTTATCATTTGAAACAATTATAAAATAACTATTTTATGAAATATTATCTATAACTAGGTTATAAAGTTATAAAATGTGTTGCTCTGGTTCTTCTCTTTATATTGACATCTCTGTTTAAGAATTATCAATACCTAATTAACACTGGGACTACAGACAAAGCCACCACCAGGAACAATTAAATACAAGCTTTTGCTTTTCAGGTTGACAAATTCATATTACAGTTTCATTTGTAGCAAATGCTATAAGACAGTTGAAGTTTTACATATGCATGCCATTTTGAGACTTAGTAATCACCGATGAGTCCATCCAGACCACTGGTCAAAGCACTCTGAAAGACTCTGGATGATCCTGGAGTTACCACCACCACTGCACAGGTGGTGCCGTAGCACTGGCTGACAGCACTTCTCAAACTGGGCGTAAAAATGCAGCCTGGCAGTCTAAAGCTGCCAACCATCCGAAGGTAGAAAGCATCAGGCATCACTCTGGCTAAAATTCCAGTTTCAGTGTGTTGGCTCTTCCCTCCCTCTGCCCTGGAGTATGTGGGACTGCTTAATCTGCCAGTGGGGCAACCAAAGCTCAGTGGAAAATTAAGAGCTCTCCACAGATAACTGCTTCCACAAGATTTGCCCAGAAAACTTGAGGAGTGCCAAAGTAATCAAAATGACCACTTATATGCTTAGCTAGGCACGTGCCTGATTTTACTGAGCTTATTTAATTTTCTAAATCACTTTGGGGCATAAGCTGGTATAAATGCAAGAAATTCATATAATGAAACTAGAATTTTATGCCTTGGAAAAAATGCCAAGATTCATAACCATTCCCCCAGCTAAATTCTGCTTTGCCTGATTTTCTGAATTAAGTGGTGGTAATTATATGCCTAATATGCATTCCTAGTTAACATGCTTGTCTCTATAAATTCAGTAATTGCTTATTCAAACAATGCAACAGGCATGTAACACATAATTGGCATGCACAATTACCTCATTTGCATCAGCAGTCACTGTAATTTCATGTCACACTCATTATGCATGAAATCATGAGTGTATTTTGGAAGACATTTGAAACCCAAACGCAAAACAGAGACACAACATAAGTTTCTAAATCAATAATCTTTTTCTCTCCCTTTAAAAATATTTTACTTCCACAGTGCTATTCTTCATTTTTGTGCATTTACTTGTGTATATTTATTTATTTTTACTTTCCTTAGCTCCCTGTCCTGTAATCAGGTCTGTAGAAGAATGTGAACTAGTCCCATGAGAGGGATAGAGCTCCTGTGTCCACCTGTGTCAGCTAAATGGTGCTTATGTTCTTCCATATATGTTCAAAGAGGCCTAACATTTTCCATAAGCAAAGGCTGAAGCATTTTCATCCTTTCTGCAAAGGAATATTTTCTCTTAAACACAGCTGATATTATTGATGACTATGTACTTGGCCCTGGCAATTATTGACATTCTTATTGATATTTCTTGATTAAAAAACATTTTAAAGCATGTTTTTGCAATTATGATTTAACTTTTCAATTAATGAAATTAGAGCTTTGGAGAAATTACCATTTTCACTTCTGAAAGCTTTACAGTTGGTGATTTAAAAACTTTAAGAATTTCAACAGATATAAGTTTAAATCATATCTTTCATATGAATTTTGTTTGCTAATTGAATAACTATACATTTAAAAAAAGAAGACTGAATTCCTTATTGATGGAATGAGTTAAAGGAAGCTGTGCTCCATTTTTCACGGGGGAATGTAATACAGGGGGAAAGCAGAGCATTAGAGTAATTTAACAAGGTAAAACACAGGTAACTGTAGCCTTGCTGGTGTCTTTAGGATGGGAGAGCTGGAGCCAATTCAGCTTTTTCAACACCTGTGCCTGACTGTGTCACACTTCTCAGCTCAGCTCTGCACAAACTTAAATGTTCAGTTTGAAAATTTAGCTAGTTTTCAACTTTTCAGTTCCTTAGGCATTCAAAGCCATTTTATTTCTCTGTATTCTCTGGAGTATCCCCACTTGAGATCCTTGAAGCTGCTACTCATTAGTCCAACATCTTATCTTAACTAGTGACAGCTGAATATCAATTTAAGTAGATGCTATTTTTTCTTAAGGAGTTTGTGCAGGAATTTATCCCCATGTAGTTCGTCCCTGTTCTCACACTCGCAGATGCACATTCAAATGTCCCCCGTGTCCTCCTGTGGAAGAGGCCGGCCGAAGCCTGAGTGCAGAGCTGGAGCTATCGCCCTCCCACAGCTGCTTCTGGTCCCACACTGGATAGGCTCCTGAGGAGCCCTGGGCAGAGGCTGGTGCCAGTGGATGGCGATGCCTCCCTGGGACCTCCCCGAGAGGCTGCGACTGGCACGGTCAGTAAGTCAGGACACTTGCCAGCTAGCACTAACCATCTGGTTAAAACTAAGGAAAAATGCCAGATTTGAGCTCAATCTGTGGTGCATAAGGTATGGAGTCAATTGTCCGAAAGCACCTCTGAGTAGACAGAAGCTCCAACTGCTATGTGAGTTCTCTCATTTTCTGTGTGCATAAAACTTAAACAAAGTAAAACAACAACTTGGGAGTGAACAAGGAAAACAGGCTAACTGTTAGTCTTCCAGGACAGGAGAGGGTATTGACTATGCAGTATTTTGAGGGGTGCACTGAAGTCACTTTTAAAATCTGATTTCATGGGATCTAGAAATATGAACGATGTGTCTGATTCATCCCAGGGGAAAATAATGATGAGTGTATATCATAATAATATATGAGTGTATATATGTTCATATGTATGTATAGCAATAACTTGTTATGGAATACAAATATGCGTGTATTTATGTGTCTGTTTATATAGAACCTATACAGACAGAGACAAACACACACATACACGCGCACACACACTTGCTCAAGAGCATAAAACCACCAGGAGAGCACTAAAAATCTTTGCAGTTAGAGCGATATACAGTGCACCTTCTTTCCTCCTTACTTGTGACAGAGCTGCAGGGCGCGACGGGGAAGCTCCCCACCACTGGGTAACAGCTTTGACGTATGTTATTTCCCACAGTGATACATTTTTGGAGAGCAATTTGTTCTGTCAGCAGCTGACTTCTGTACTGCTCTGTGCTGAAGCCGTTCAGCACCAAACAGGTCATTGCCCACAAAAATGGAGCTTCCTATTGCCATACACAGGAGGTCAGGATGGATTACAATGCTGAAAGTGTAAACTATGGTGTCTTCTAGTTTATTATGACAGCAAGTTCTAGCCCTAGGTTTTAGGAATTTGGCTAAAAGCCTCAGCATGAGCTCTCCTATCACCCCAAAGAGAAAAGCCAATTAACAGTGGAGTGTGTATTTACCAAGATGGGAGTCACATCTTAATTGTATGATCTTCAAGGCTTTTTATGGCTGGAGGAGTCAGACGCAGCTGCATACTCATACTGAACAGTCATTGTCTCAGTTTAGAGACATCTTCAGGGCCATAAATTCCTGCATTTCATCCCATAAAATTGTCTTTAGTGCTTGATTTTCTCCTATGTTGAGTAAGTTCCAAATTGAGTAATGGAGCACTGCGATCTGGGACTGCAACTAAATGGGGAGAAAAGAAGAAAATATAGCTACTCTGCAGATAAAAAAGATCAAAAGGATAGTATCAATAACATTATAGAGTTACTTTACAAATGTGAACAATGTAGAAAGGTAAGACTTAAAAGGAGGAACAGCAAGAAAACTTCCAAATAGAAAGGCATGTTCTTCTTGCTGCTCTAACGGCTATTATGGAGCATCTTTGAATTATTTTTAATGAATTGTATTTAGTTTTACTAACCACATTGATTATTCATCTGAGCAAAAACATTTTAACTGAAAAATTAAAGACTGTATATCTGTCACTTTAGAGTCGGGGAAACTCAGGTTCCTGCTCTTTGATCTCAAGTTCAAAAGCCAGAGTTCTTCATTTAATATACATTATACAATTAAAGAATATTTATTGTTTATCCCAGCTGATTCTCACTTGGCTCCATGGTACTCTGACAATACAATCTGACCCAGAGTCCAGAATATATTATTCTAGTATTAAAAGTGGTGCAGTTAACTAGTGACAGCTGAGTATTAACTTAAGTAGATGCTACTTTTCCTTGAGAAGTTTGTGCAGGATCATGTGCGTGCTCCATCTCCTTATACAGGAGTCAAATGAAGCATTGGCCACAATGCTGACCCATAACCAGAAGAAGCTGCTGATGTGGAAGGCGGCAAAACATGGAGTGCTTTCACTGTGCAGAAGGAAAAGTCCATCAGCGCTCTCTGGCTGCTTCTTTTTTGGTTTTCTGGTTTCTTTTCTGGTGCACCCTGTAAAGAATGTCATGTGGGGAAAAAAAAACCAACAAACCAATAGAAGAAAGCTTAGATTCTTGCACCCTACCCTTTTTTGTCATGCGTTTAGGTCATTTGGCAACCGTCTTTGCTCGTGCTTATTACTGCAGAGAGACAGGTACATGTGGAAGAGCAAATCTGAAAACTCAAGAAACAGGCTGGGCAGGAACACACACGAAAGTCAGATGATACCATCAGCTTTTCCTGCATCTTGTGTTGACTGCAAGACACAAATAACTTTATTTTGTGTAACTAAAATCAAAAACCTGCCTTGACCTTGACACAGTGTGGGAAGATGCGTGTGCAGTTTGGGATGCCTTAAAACATCCAATTTTTAACATATGGGGACACAATTTCCTGGACTAAGTCATAAAAAGTGCTCAATTAACATGTTTCTTTTGTGAAAATTAGCAAATCTTACTCTTGATATTTTGGTTAGTTTAAATCCAACCTGGCTGGCTTGTGAACCAAATTTTCAAGACTTCTTATTTAATAAAACCCCTTTGAGACCTATCAGAGTCCAAACCTGCTTCCATTTAGCTTGCCAAATGCTGGAGGTTCGCCTGGCCATTGCTCATCATTGGAAGACACGATTTCTCTTGATCCCTGCAGCGACAGTTCTTACGCCAGCCTGCTCCTATAGAAGAGCCTCTGCTCCTCCTTGGATGGCCTCAAGCAATGTTTCAGAAAGCTGAGCACTTGCTAGGGTGCCTCCTCTGCTCGCCTGCTTTTTTTAGGAATCACAGCAGGCTTGCTTGAAAAGTACTTACTGTTAGTCAGATTGGAATCACTCTGCATTAAATGCAGGTTAAGTTAAAGTGGAAATATGTCTATTCGGGAGTGTACATTCAAAATCGCTCATGTTCCTAAGAGAATTGGGAGAAGTGAAGAAAATAAGAGCTAGAGTTCCTAGAGCAAGCACAAAACCTAAAGGCTTTGTTTATGTCACTTTTCAGGTGACATGCTGTAGGTACGTTCCTGGCTTGTGAGACCAGGGATTTCTGTTCCCTGCTGGCTGCTCATTGCAGATAACAATCTTCAGAGTGAACTCTTTCCTGATAAAACACATTAACTTTTACAGCTATTCTATAGCTTTTCTCAGGGTCCTCCAAAGTTTAAGTATGATTCAGTTCCTCTTCCCAAAGCATATACTCTAGCAAGACCCTCTGGTGTTCAAAGTCCTGGCAAATTAAGGACTGTTGCTATCTATAGGAAACGCTATCAGTGCAGTGCAGGTGCTATTTGCGCAAAAGGATCTTTTCATATTTCCTTGAATCAGTGTGGGGTACAAATCCACCTCTGTGACCGAGGTATATTTTTCTCCAGGTAGCAACATCAACATAGGGAGATTCTGTCCCCTACATGTTTCCCCTTCATGGTCCCCTGCCCTCGTATTCCCATTTCTGCACTGCCCTGTAACTGACCTAAATTCTTGTTGATTTTAATCTCAGTGTAAATTAACTCAATACCTGACATCAAGGCCAAAGGAAAACCGTTCAAAATATCTTTGATGTTATCAGGTTTTCTGCAAGATTTAAACTTGAGAGCACTGAAATATATTCAAACAATAGTTGCAGTCTGGAATATTTTTAGGACGGTGTCAACAACAATGGTGGATTGTAGGAGTTTTCACGAGTAGTGAGTTCAGTTGGTTCATGAGAGATTTAATCTGTTATGAAAACTAGAATGAACTGTTCAGTGCATCACAAGTCCACAGGCCTCAATTCCAAGTACCAGCTTTGCAGATCTTTCTGTGGTTGAATTTAGTCATGTTAAGGTGAAAAATGCTGATTCTCAGTCAAACTCTGTGTGGAAAAAGACATGTAGTATTTTGAGAAAGCAAATAAAAATTTTGCAAAAGAAAGTACCAACAGAGATCAGTTCCACTTCTGAATATAAAATCCTATGTTCCTGGAAGTTCTTGCTCAGTAGTTTCAGAAGAATGAAATAGTTAGTATGCTGTAATTTTTGGACAGTTTATTCTTCTGAAGAGTTAATCTTATCTAAAAAAGGATAAAATCCAATGAATAAACTGCCTGACGAATGAAATGTGTGCGGTACCTGCATCTTTCAAAACAAATACCTGAGACAAGGATCAAAATGCTTTCTAAAGATAAGAATCTGCAGTCATCTCAGTACATCCTGAGATTACTGACTACACAGTCTATCATTATTTCCCACCGATCAGTTGATTTTTTTTTAAAATAAGTTTGGTTCCAGATACCACAAAAGTTTGCTGTTAACAGTTGAGCACAGTGTAGAAAGCTTTTAGCCTGTTTCAACACACCCTCCACTGGCACGCTGCTGAAACACCAACAGCATTTCATATCAGCAGTGGGTGAAATCTGGTGGGGTTTCTTTTTTTCAAGGTAAATCAGTGCGTGTTGTAATTGGAGCCCAATTTCTTGAAATGAACTGCTAGCTGAAAGGTGGTAAGCACTGTTTTTGCTGTTGCTGTAGCTTGCACTATTGCAGCCATAGAAGATGCATCAGGAAACGTCTGTTACTTGACTTTTTCTAATGAAAACCCCAAACAACAGTAAACAACAAAACAGATCTATTTCATTAATCTAATTTGACTCAGAACATCAAATTTGTCACTCAGCAGCAGGAAAATCCAACAACTGCATTTTGTCATACCATCTGAAAACTACTGCATTCATAAGAGTTTAAAAGTAGTATGGAAAAAATCATTCTTAATGTTCTTATCTTAGTTTCGGTATCTCCTATACAACTGCATGTGCAGATGCTTCTCCGGAAGAGCTCTTAAACGTAGTTCTTATCTCCTCCCCATCAATGTCTGCACCAGCAGAGGGAGGAGGGTGAGGGAAGCTGGCTGGAAATTCCAGGGTGTGTTTCATGGAGTTTCCCAGCCATTTGGGACTCACTAGTATGCACAGGAGCCTGCAACATCTTATGAGGACACCAACATGAAATCTGCACCTGCCTGGTGCCCATCTCATTGCTGTCTTCTTCGTGCCCTAGTGACCATCTGCATATTGCAGGCAAAACCCACTTGCCCACTTTCCTAGCAAGCTCATCCCTCACAGTGCACCCTCGGGGACGATTATCTATTCTCTACAAACACGGAAGCAAATTGAGACAAAATTGTATTCTTTCCCTCCCTTACCCTTGCTAACATTTTAACTTCCATTAAAGTTAATTTTCACATGAGGTTGCTAAATGAGAACTGAATGACATTATGGGCTTCAGAAGCTGGAACCACGACAGCGATAGTTATGAATCTCTGCAATAAAGAGGTCAATGCACGGTTTCCTCTTGTGTGGAACATAAAAGTTTATTTTCAGAAACAATGCTATTTCTCTCATGATTCAAAAGGCAGGCCAGGATTTCAGTAGTGCAGCATCAGCTAGTGAGTCACTCACAGAACAGGCTATGAACAAGTCTTGAAACACTTGTTTGACCCTCGGGTCTTCTACATTCAGCCTATGCTTTCTAAGACATGTTTCACCACTTTGCCATGCAAGTTTTATTGGGTATGTTCCAAAACAGTTCAAACTCCGAAAGGTGAAATAATGCCCTGACGTATTCCTGGTGCAGTCTCCTATCTACTGCATGCAGCAGGTGAGGACTCAGGGCAAACGAGATAGATGTGATGAAATAGCTGTTTGGTGGGAGAAAGAGAGAGAGCATTTGGTGAAGAATTACTGGTTTCATATTGGCTCCATTACTTGCACTTTCTTTTTATCAGTGGAAACACTAGTGGCTAGTTTCACAGAATCACAGAATGGTCAGGGTTGGAAGGCACCTCTGGAGATCATCCAGTCCAACCTCCCTGACAGAGCAGGGTCACCTACAACAGGTTGCACAGGACGGTGTCCAGGCGGGTTTTGAATGTCTCCAGAGTCAGACACTCCACAACCTCTCTGGGCAGCCTGAGCCAGTGCTCTGCCACCCTCAAAGTAAGGAAGTTCCTCCTCATGTTAAGATGGAACTTCCTATATTCAAGTTTGTGCCTACTACCTCTTGTCCTCTCACTGGGCACCACTGAAAAAAGACTGTTCCCATCCCCTGGCACCCTCCCTTTACATATTTATAAGCATTAATAAGATCCCCCCCCCAGTCTTCTTTTCTCTAGACTAAAAAGACCCAAGTCTCTCAGTCTTTCCTCATAAGAGAGATGTTTTAATCCCCTAATTATCTTCGTAGCTGAGGATGCTTATTTTCTCCTCTGGTTTGGTTTTGGGTTTTGGGTTTTTTTTTCTTTTTTTTTTTTTTAATGTGGGTAAGGTACAGAGAAAGAATAATATACTCACTTTAATAAAACAATTTTTCCTCCAGATTACAAAAGCTCGTTTAGGTTTCCTCTCATCTCCCATGTATTCTGCCATAATTTCCTACCTATTATTGCGTAAGTATTTTTTAATAGGTCAGACCTTTGTCCCATATATATGTGTTGAACACCGGTTCAGGTTGCATTACTCTCAGCTTCTTTACCCTTTTGGGAAACAGGAATAAAGCCCCTTGACCACAATGCAACATTGTTCCAGGATGACAGGATCTCCACCTTTGACCAGGAAAGAACAAGAGAAGCTGTCCAGGGTATTTTGGAAAAGAATGTGCCAGAGGATTGGAATTTTCAAAAACAGGTCAAAATATTCAATGATGGGAGATGGAAGAAGCGAAGATGGTCTTCATCAAAGACGACTAACTGAAAGCCACAGAAATTATTTTTAGCCTGTAATCTTTCCTAGCATTACAGGACTGTAATGCTGTAATTATGTAATTACAGAATCTTATTAATTCTTATTATTAATGTATATTATTAGAATCTTAAGTATCCTAATCTTGCATAATCTAATTATTTTTTTATGATTATGTAGTCAAAAGTTTATCACAAATGCACTTGTACACAACTAATTCTCTGTCTTCTATAGATTGTTTTATAGACCATATGGTAAAATTTACTTTGCCATCTTTTCAGTTTAGATGTGGAACTAAGGCAATATTTCTGGCTTGTAGTTGAAGTACACCACACAGGACGTTAACATAAGTAGATGGGAAAACAGAAAAAGAATATAAGTGTAACTGACTGTCAGGTGACAATTTGATGAAAAATACTCGAAAAATTGAGGATGTCCCAAAAAGAGAAATGGGTTCAGTTGCATCCCTGAATTTATAATTCTGTGATTTTCTTCTACAGAAAATAAAAGCATAATACTAAGAACAAACGAAATAGTACTTATTACAAGTGTTTTTAAGGATACACATGGCAAGGATGAAGTGTAACAAAGTGATACGTTGAAAAACTAAACATGCACTGCAATAATGAAAAGACTTTTTCTAAAGGAGACATGTAACATCTTCTAATAGGCAAATTGTTGTATATTACCCATTAAAAGTGTTTTCTTTTGCTTATAATGTTTAAGTACTTTATAACTTGAACTGTTCATTCTTAATTTTTATGTTATGCTGGGTGCTTGATTGTGTCTGACTTTTTTTTTAGAAGGTGATTAACTTCAGCCAAAATATTTATTTTTGTCTTTTTTGTTTTCCTTTGGAGGTTCAGACTTGACATTGTGAAACATTTCTTTACAGAGAGAGTGGTCAAACAGGGGAACAGGCTTCCTGGAGAGGTGCTCGATGGCCCAAGCCTGTCCGTGTTTAAGAGACGTTTGGACAATGACCTTAATAATATGCTTTAACTTTTGGTCAGTGCTGAAGTGGTCAGGCAGTTGGACTAGAGGATCACTGTAGGTTCCTTCCAACTGAAATATTCTTCCCTTCCCCTTCCCCTCCCCTCCCCTCCCCTCCTCTCCCCTCCTCTCCTCTCCTCTCCTCTCCTCTCCTCTCCTCTCCTGTCTTCTTTAATGACCAAGTTTTTTTTTGTTGTTTGCTGACGTTGAAATATTTCTGCTGATACATTTTTTTTGCAAAATGCTTATTCTTTTAGGTAAGGACTTGAAATGTATATGGGAGCTATTAAGATCAGTAACAGAGCTTACCAAAGTTAAGAATTTCTTATGTGTAGACAAATACCCTGACTATCCTTATCAGGACACCCTTTTTATTTCTGTACCACCCAGACTCATTCAGCATATACATTCCATATTCTTTAGCACATCAAGGAGGGTCCTACACATAAAAGACTCCATGATCCAGGTGTGATCCATTCAAAAAGCAGCTTCTTTCTGCTGCCAGACTCATTTCTCCATGGTTAAGTTGTATGCAGTATGCCGACAAAAGGAGTTAATAAAGGGTTTAGCTTACGCATCACTCTCTATTCTGACATCAGGACACTTCACCTTGCAGGTCTGATGATAACCTTCTGAAATAATTTTGTGTGAGACAGCTTTACCTACCGGTGCAGTACATATGCAGTCTGGTTTAACATTGCCCTTCCCTTGGCACAGGTGTTGTCACTGGTGGCAGTTGAGTACCAGGCAGGTATAGGACAGTGCTGAATGAGAAAAGGATAGGTACAAATGACTACAGATCAAGCTTTTACACACTGCTCTCTGCAGTATTTTTGGTGAGTTCACAGTTTTGGGTACTTGCTTATTGTGGCTGCTACTAACGAACAGGCAATGCCTGAGAATGAATGAAAGCTCAAAGTTTCCAGTAAGTTCAGATTGTAATGATATCATGCAAACAAGTGAAAAGCAGCAGGAAACTTTCAGTCCTCTGTAGTGATAAAACTCTGTAGTGCAATCATGTATGGGATCTGTAATTAAGCTTACTTGCATTTTAAAACTAGAAAGGTAATGTTCTTGCACACACACACAAGTTAATCATTGCTTCATCTAGAACAACCTCTGCTTTCCTACTTCAGGGCAAATTCCTGCAAGAGAGAGATCAGCCTGCCAATTTCACAGAATTCAGAATCACAGAATGGTCAGGATTGGAAGGGACCTCTGGAGATCATCTAGTCCACCCTCCCTGCCAAAGAAGGTTCACCTACAGCAAGTTGCACAGGATGGCATCCAGGCAGGTTGTGAATGTCTCAAGAGTGGGAGATTCCACAACCTCTCTGGGCAGCCTGTTCCAGTGCTCTGCCACCCTCAAAGTAAAGAAGTTCCTCCTCATGTTAAGATGGAACTTCCTATGTTCAAGTTTGTGCCTATTACCTCTTGTCTTGTCACTGGGCGCCACTGAAAAAAGACTGTTCTCATCTACCTGGCACCTTCCCTTTCAGTATTTATAAGTATTGATAAGATCCCCCCTCAGTCTTCTTTTTTCTAGACTGAAAAGACTCAAATTCCTCAGTCTTTCCTCATAAGAGGGATGCTCCAATCCCCTAATCATCTTTGTAGCCCTTTGCTGGACACTCTCCAGCAGATCCCTGTCCTTCTTGAACTGGGGAGCCCAGAACTGGATGCAGTACTCCAGATGCGGCCTCACCAGGGCAGAGCAGACAGGGAGGATAACCTCCTCCAACCTGCTGGCTACACTTGATGCACCCCACGATGCCATTGGCCTTCTTGGCCATCAGGGCACACTTCTGGCTCATGGTCATGCTGTTGTCCACCAGGACTCCCAGGTCCCTTTCCACATAGGTGCTTTCCAGCAGGTCAGCCCCCAACCTGTACTGATGCATGGGGTTATTCCTCCCCAGATGCAGTAACCTACACTTGCCTTTGTTGAACTTCATTATGTTCCTCTCCAACCAACACTCTCCAGCCTGTCCAGGTCTCACTGAATGGCAGCACAGCCTTCTAGCATGTCAGCCACTCCTCCCAGTTTTGTGTCATCAGCAAACTTGCTGAGGGTACACTCTATCCGTTCATCCAGGTCACTGATGAATATACTGAACAGGACTGGGCCCAGTACTGACCCCTGAGGAGCACCACTTGTTACAGACCTTGAACTGGATTCTGTGCCACTAACCACAACTCTCTGAGCTCTATCTGTCAGCCAGTTTTCAATCCACCCCACTGTCCATTCATCTAACCCACACTTCCCAAGCTTGCCTGTGAGGATGATGTGGGAGACAGTGTCGAAAACCTTGCTGAAATCAAGGTAGACAACATCCACTGCCCTCCCCTCATCCACCCATCCAGTCACACCATCAGAGAAGGCTATCAGATTAGTCAGACATGACTTCCCCTTGGTGAATCCATGTTGACTACTTCTGATAACCTTCTTTTCCTCCAGATGCTTGGAGACGACGCCCAGAATGAGGTGTTCCATCATCTTTCCAGGGATGGAGGTGAGGCTGACCGGCCTATAGTTTCCTGGGTCATCCTTCTTGTCCTTTTTGAAGACTGGAGTGACATTGGCTTTCCTTCACTCCTCAGGCGCCTCTCCTGTTCTCCATGACCTTTCAAAGATGATGGAGAGTGGCCCAGCAATGACTTCCCTCAGCTCCCTCAGTACTCGCAGGTGCATCTCATCAGGGCCCGTGGACTTGTGGATACCCAGTTTACTTAATTGTTCTCCAACTTGTTCCTCTTCAATTAAGAGCAAGTCTTCCTTCCTCCAGACTTTCTCTGTTACCCCCAAAGTCTAGGACTCCCGAGGACTGGCCAGAGCAGTGAAGACAGAAGCAAAGAAGGCATTCAGCAATTCTGTCTTCTCTGCATCCTCTGTCACCATGGCACCTGTCTCGTTGAACCGTGGGCCCACATTTTCCCTAGTTTTCCTTTTGTCTCCTCTATACTTAAAGAAACCCTTCCTATTGGCCTTGACATCTCTTGCCAGGTTCAATTCCAAGGTGGCCTTGGCTTTCCTTGTTTCATCCCTGCGTACTCTGATGGCATTCTCGTACTCTTCCTAAGTGGCCATTCCCTTCTTCCACATACTTTAAACTTCTTTCTTCCACTTGCACTTCTCCAGAAGCTCCCTGCTCAGCCATGCAGGTGTCCTGCTTCCCTTGCCTGATTTCTTGCTCTTATGGATGCAATTTAAGATGGTCAGATTTTAATTTGACTCTCTATACACTTTGCTTGGATGCAACTGTTGCATACCCATCCAAAGAAAGAAATAAGTGAAGGTTTGTTGAGTTTTAGACACCGAATATTCCCACATTGCCAGTCCAGGATTTATGGGATAAAATTGACTGTTTTTCTGTATATTAAGAATTCAGATCTCTTCATCATAATGTGATATTAAAATCTACAACTAGGTCCCACTTTGTTTAATTTGTTCCTTTTGCTTACCCATAGTGATTAAAAATTCAGGTTCTGGAGCATGCTTCTTCTTCTCCTGTCAGGTTCTATTTCTTGTGAACAGACAAGTGACATTTCTCTCTCTTTCCACTTTTACCCACTGTCTACCATCTCTTATTTCATGCTTACTGGTGTTGGCCGTGTCAGCATTCCTAGACCTGCTGAAAATATACTATCAGTTGCCAAAGCCACAACTTGCTCATTATGGAGCACGCTCCTCTGTTTGAAGATATATTATCAGAAATAGTGTTATTAGATTACAATTATTATTACAGGTCATCTGACCAGGATGACGAAGTGGATGAGGCCCTGTATAGACAGATAGGAGTGGCGTCGTGTTCACAGGCCCTGGTCCTCATGGGGGACTTCAACCACCCGATATCTGTTGGAGGGACAACACAGCGGGACACAAGCAATCCAGGAAGTTCTTGGAATGCCTCGATGACAACTTCTTTCCCCAAATGGTAGAGGAGCCAATGAAAAGAGGAGCTATACTCGACCTTGTCCTTACCAACAAGGAGGGACTAGTGGGGAATGTCAACCTCCAGGGTAGTCTGGGATGCAGTGATTATGAAATGGTAGAGTTCAAGATCCTTAGGGCAGCCAGGAGGGTGCGCAACAAGCTCGCTACCCTGAATTTCAGAGGAGCAGACTTTGGCCTCTTCAGGGACCTGCTTGGTAGGGTTCCATGCGATAAAGCACTGGAGGGGAGAGGGGCCCAAGGAAGCCGGCTAATATTCAAGGATGATCTCTTCCAAGCTCAGGAGGGATGTATCCAAACAAAGAAGTTGGGCAAAAAAGCCATGAGGCTTGCATGAATGAACAAGGAGTTACTGGACACACTCAAATGAAAAAAGGAGGTTTACAGAGGGTGGAAGCAAGGACAGTTAACCTGGGAGGAACACAGATAAACTGTTCGAGCAGCCAGGGACTGGGTTAGTCAAGCTAAAGCCCAGATAGAATTAAATCTGTCCAGGGACATCAAGGGCAACAAGAAAAATGTCTATAAATATGTCAGTGATAAAAGGAAGACTAAGGAAGAGGTGGGCCCTCTCTAGAAGGAAACAGGAGACTTAGTCACCCAGGATATGGAGAAGGCTGAGGTACTCAATGGCTTTTTTGCCTCAGTCTTCACCGGCAAGGGCAGGGTCTATGAGAATGAAGAAACGTCCACTGTAGGTGACAATCAAGTACGGGACCATCTAAGGAACCTGAAGGTACACAAGTTCATGGGACCTGATGAAATCCATCTGCGGGTCCTGAGGGAACTGGCAGACAAAGTTGCTAAGCCTCTTTCCATTATATTTGAATAGTCGTGACAGTCTGGTGAAGTTCCCACTGACTGGAAAAGGGGAAACGTAAACCCCATTTTCAAAAAGGGAAAAAAGGAAGACTTGGGGAGCTACAGGCCAGTCAGTCTCACCTCTGTGCCTGGCAAGATCATGGAGCAGATATTCCTGGAAACTCTGCTGAGGCATATGGAAAATAAAGAGGACATTGGTGACAGCCAGCATGGCTTCACCAAGGGCAAGTCATGCCTGACAAATTTGGTGACCTTCTATGATGGGGTTACAGCATTGGTGGATAAGAGGAGAGCAACAGACGTCATCTGCCTGGACTTATGCAAAGCATTTGACACTGTCCTGCACAACATCATTGTCTCTAAATTGGAGAGACGTGGATTTGATGGATGGATCACTTGATGGATAAGGAACTGATTGGATGGCTGTACTCAAAGGGTTGTGGAACGGTGCTGCTTAACATCTTTGTAGGCAACATGGAGACTAGGATTGAGTGCACCCTCAGTAAGTTTGCTGACAACACCAAGCTGTGTGGCACGGTCAACACACTGGAGGGGAGGGATGCCATCCAGAGGGACACAGACAGGCTGGAGATGCGGGCCTGTGCAAACCTAATGAAGTTCAACCAGGCCAAGGGCAAAGTCCTACATGTGGGCCTGGACAATCCCATGCACAAATACAGGCTGGGCAGAGAATGGATCGAGAGTAGCTCTGAGGAGAAGGACTTGGAGGAGCTGGTTGATGAGAAGCTCAACATGACCCGACAATGCACGCTTGCAGGCCAGAAAGCCAACCGTATCCTGGGCTGCATCAAAACAAGCACGGCCAGCAGGTCAAGGGAGGTGATTCTGCTCCTCTGCTCCACTCTCATGAGACCCCACCTGGACTACTGCATCCAGTTTTGGAGCCCTCAACATAAGAAGGGCGTGGATCTGTTGGAGCGAGTCCAGAGGAGGGCCAAGAAGATGATCCAAGGGCTGGAGCACCTCTCCTATGAGGAGAGGCTGGTAGAGTTGGGACTGTTCGGCCTGGAGAAGAGAAGGCTCCGGGGAGACCTTATAGCAGCTTTCCAGTATCTGAAAAGTGCCTACAAGAAATCTGGAGAGGGACTTTTTACAAGGGCATGTAGTGATAGGACGAGGGGTAGTGGCTTCAAACTGGAAGAAGGTAGATTGAGATTAGATATTAGGAAGAAATTTTTCACTGTGAAGGTGGTGAGGTACTGGAACAGGTTGCCCAGGGAAGTTGTGGCTGCCCCACCCCTGGAAGTGTTCAAGGCCAGGTTGGATGAGGCTTTGAGCAACGTGGTCTAGTGGAGGGGTCCCTGGCCATGGCAGGGGGGGTGGAACTAGGTGGTCTTTAAGGTCCCTTCCAACCTAAACCACGCTATGTTTCTATGATCTTATGAAGTTTGTTCTAATCTTGCTGCCTCATAACTTGGTTAATGAAGTCAGGAAGTCTCACGTTGTGAGAAAAGGGAAACAGTCACTCCTAAGTTACCGTCTCATTATACATGAACTTCTAGACCTTTATAATTCTCCACTCATTCATCTTTTCTCCAAGTTGCAAAGCACCATTCTCTCAATTTTTTCTTACAAATATTGATCCCTGCCTCTGGTTGACTTTACAGCTCTTCTCTTTTCGAACTCTACCACTTCCTTGGGAAATGGGGGATAAGGAGGTACAAGAACTCCAATACTTCAGATGTGTAAATTCAGAGTGGTATGACATTTCCTGTGTTTTCACAACATCACAGAATGGTTGAGGTTGGAAAGCATTTCTCAAAAGCATTTAGTCCAATCCCCCTACTCAAGCTGGGTCAAATAGAACTAGTTGACCAAGACTACATACAGTTGGGTTCTGAGTATCTCCACCGATGGAGGCTCTGCAACTCCCTGGGCAACCTGTGCCAGTGCTCAGACACCCTCAGAGTAAAAAGCGCTTTCCTGTGTTCAGATTGAATTTAATCTTTTTTAATTTCTGCCCCTTGCCTCTTGTCCTGTCAGTGGGCATCACTGCGAAGAGTCTGGCTCCATTGTCTTTAGTCCCTTCAGCCATTTATACACAAGGATAAGATCCTCCTGAGCCCTGTCCAGTATGTCAGCCTCTCCATGTATGAAAGGTGCTGCAGTCTCTTGATGATTCTTATGGCCCTTCACTGGACTCACTCTATACCTTTCTTGTATTGGGGAGCCCAGCACTGGACCCAGAACTCCAGATGTTTCTCACCAGGTCTGAGTAAAGAGGAAGAGTCATCTCCCTTGACTTGTTGGCAGCATTTTGCTTAATGCAGCCCATAAGGCTGTTGACCTTCTTTGCTGCTATATTGCATCGCAGGCTCATGTTCATCTTGTTGTACATTGGGACACCAAGGTCCTTTTCTGCAGAGCTGCTTTCCAGGTGGTCAATCCTCAGCATGTACTGGAGCCCAGCATTATACCTCCCCCATTACAGGACTTTGCATTTCCTCCTGCTGAGTTTCATGAGGTTCATCTCTGCCCAACTCTCCAGCCTGTTGAGGTCCCTCTGAATGGCTGCACAACCATCTGGTGTACCAGCCACTCCTCCCAGATTTTTATCATCTGTGAATTTGCTGAGAGCGTACTTTGTCCCAGTATCCAAGTCATTAATGAAGATGTTAATCTGTATTGGCCACAGTATTGACCCTGGGGTACACCACTAGTTGCTGGCCTCCATTTGGACTTTGTTTCATGAATCACAACACTCTGGGCCTGGTAGTTCAGCCAGTTTTCAATCCATCTCAACTCTTATCTAACCTGTACTTTGTCAACTTGTCTATAAGGACGTTGGTGGAGACAATGTCAAAGGCTTTACTAAAGTAAAAGTAAACAGTATACACTGCATTCCCCCCATCCACCAAGATAGTCTCCTTGTTGTAGAATGCTATCAGGCAGGCTGAGCATGATTTCATGTATTTGGAAATGATTTCCAGGTTTAGTTGATCCATCAGTTTCCCAGGGATTGAGGTGGGGTTGGTCAGCCTGTAGTTCCCTGATCCTCCTTTTTCCCCTTTTTGAAGATAGGAGTGATGCTTGCTTTCTTCCAGTTCTCAGGAATCTCTCCCATCTGCCAGATCCATCAGCACTCATGGATGTATCCTTTCAGGGCCAATGGATTTATGTATGTCCAGTTTGTTAAAGTGCTCACTAACTTGGTCCTTCTCTGTTAAGGGTAAGTTTTCTTTGCTCCGGACTTTTCTTCTGGTCTCAGGGGCCTGGGATTTCTAAAGGCTGCTCTTGCTAGTAAAGACTGAAGCAAAGAAGGCATTGAATACCTCAGCATTTTCTGTGTCATTTGTCACCAAGTCCCCTGCCTTTTTCTGCAGCAGGCCCATGTTTTCCTTGGTCTTTCTTTTACTGTTCATGTACTTGTAGATCCTTTCTTGTTGCCCTTCACATCCTTAAACAGATTCAACTCCAGGTTGGCCTCAACTTTTCTAATCCTGTCCCTGCAAGACTGAAAAGCAGCTTTATGCTGCTGGGTCATCTGCTTCTGCTTCCACAACTTGTACACTTCCTTTTAATTTCTGATTTCAGATAGGTGCTCCTTGCTCATCCATGCAGACCTTCTGCCATCTTTGCTTGTTTTTTTTCCTCCATTACTTTCCTGTCATTCATAAATAAGACTGTGACAGGCCAAGCCATGGTGATCTGAGGAAAGACCGACAAGTGACACTTTTTGAAGTGATTGCACAAGCGCGGGAATTTTAAGAATGCCAGGGACCCTTGAGGTTTAATCATTTAAGCTTTGTCCATGGGTAGCAGATGGGCCCAAAAAGTACAGTAGAGGTCTTTACATGTGCACTTTACAGCATATGACAAAAGGGAATAAGATTCTCCTGTCAGAACAACAGGCTGCACTGACTCAAGTTGACTAAGCTGATTTGTCATGGAGTGATGGGACTCACTATTTTCTATAGATGGGTCATCGCTCCCTTTACTGCACCCACTTGAAGCACACTGAAATCACTTCCTCTTAATGCTAAAAATTACAAGGGATCATCGCTGCAAAAAAGAGATGGTATCTGCTGTTTTGTGGGGCTTTTTGTGGAGTCTGTTACCAAGGCCATGAGTAAGTAAATAACATTAAATGGAAGTTACACCCAGGCTGTTGTTTTTTAGGTTCCAGGTGAAGGAAGAAATAAACTGAGACAATTTGCTTTGCCGAACTATGTGGTGATCAAATACACGTTTTACACCACTGATTAAATAATAGGAAGGGGAATAAAAAGAGAGGAAGGAAGCTGATGAAAGTCAGTGAGGCTGCTGAAGGTTGCAGCTGGCAGGTGAAGGCACCTCTGAGGCTCTGAGAGCTGCTGTCATGGGTGGAGGAGGTGGCAGAAGGCCAAGGGCTGTTTGTGCGGTTTAATCCAAAGTGCAAAATGAAGTCAAAAGGGCTTCTTTTGATTTACTTGCTTCACTTGCATCGTCCTCATTCTCTGGGTATCCTGTTAACAGTTGTGTCTACTGGCGGTCAAAATCACAAGCCCTGGCTAATAATTTTCAGGTCACCCTCACTCTTTGCTTTCCCTATTCCTGCGTGAATTTGCAATATCAGGATGAATCTTGTTTTCTCAGGCCAAACATGCCAACACTGCACTGTGTGTGAACCCTGAAAAGGGGGGCACACTGTGACAATGCTCTGTCCTTGTCCTCATGGGACTGATGACCCAGAGGATGTGGGCAAGTTAATCAGTTACAGTCCTGCAGGCAGGCAGAAAAGGACCTGGGGGACAACATATCCCGTGGCTTTTTAGTTCATGAACTGTGATCATCCATATTTGAAAAAATCAAATCAGGTAATCAGAGCTGGCTTCTAGAGAGCAGAACTTGAGGCAGGTGGTTAGGCTAGTGTCTGCCTGCACAGCAGAGAGGTGGGAGGTGCCCAAGCCCTACGTTCCTCAAGTGCCAAATCTGATGTTTCTCTCAGCAGCAGCAAAAATAGCTCGAGAGCGCATCAGCTTTGTGCAAGTAGTTTGTTTAACCCAGTCATTGTTGGTTTTATTCGCCAGGACCTCAGCCCTAGATTTTTTTTCAGAAGTAGTAAAAGGAGTAATTTTGTTTGGCTTCAAGAGGCCCTCAGTATCTTAAAAGGAAGTAGAGGCTGGTGGGAAGGAGTTACTTGAGGCACCAAAATACCTGATAGGAGGAAATGGTCAGTGAAAATGAGCTGTTGTCACTTGAGAATTAGACCTTGGTTTTGATGTAGTGTCTCAAAATCAGAATAATTATAAGCCAGAAGGTATTTTCGATACCTTTTCTTTATATGTTGTCTCCCCACACCCCTTTCTGCCAGAGAATGACCTGTCTTAGGAGGTCTGCAGTCCAGTGTGTTTTAAGTGTACAATAAACAGACAGGGACAAATTCGTCCCCATCACACTTCAGTGAAGCCAAGATATATGTTCTGGAAGGAAAATGTGTTTTTAACTCAAATGGGGACATGTGGGAGTTGCCCTGTCCCAGGGAACAAGAGGATTTTGGCTCTCCGCCTTCATTTGTTTGTCACAATGGCTTCTGCAATGCTGACTGTGGAAACCGTGAGCAATTTCAGCTTTCCATTAACTATCACATATGACCTAGTTTAGTATTTTAGTTCTGTGCTGCTTGCTATCTTAATTCCAGGAATTAATGCCTCCCTGGAGGAACTCGATCGAAGCAGGGGCTAGACAGTTGAGTACTGTATGTGTGTCAGGCAGCCGTGCCGGGGTTTCCAAGAGTCACTGGGATTTGAATAGGTCTTCCTGGGACATACAGTGGATAATCCAGTTGAAGCAGCCAACCCAAGGAAAGTGATCAAAAGTGGTACCACATCACCTAGCTGGAGACTTTGATGGTGTGACAAAGCTGATAAGGGTCTCAACTGAGCAACAGTACTTTTGGGTTTAAAAGGACAGTGAACACATTAGGGAAGGCTCTGAAAGGAATGCAAATAAGACCAAACAGAAATCACAGCAGAATTTCTGGGTGTATTCCCAGCCACAATCCAGCTCCCTGTCTCATACCACATGCAGCAGACAAACTTCCACTCTCCTTACTTGAGAAACTTTAGGCAACAAGACACCTAGGGAACAGGGTCTCCAGAAGGCCATACGGTGTGTATGCCCAGGCCACTTTGCATACAGTGTGACTGCATTCACCTGCCCAACCATGCCCCTGCATGAGAAGAAGGTTCCTGTACTATTTCGGATGCAAACTGAGCAAAAGCTTGAGACCATCTAGGAAACACAGATAGGAATTGAGGTCTATTGTTTATATTTGTATCTGTTGATTTAACGGGGTAGCATATTTTGTGTGAAGCTTAATTACGGAAGAGACTGGATTTGAAGTAAGTTGGTGTACTTGCCTGTTTCACATGTCCCTAGAAAAGTAAACAGTAAACCTTTACCAGGACATGCAGGGAGCAGCCAGCAAGCTCAGGGAAGAGAGCTCTTGTTCACTCAGGGCTGTGTTCCTGGGCTTTTGCTGGAGAAGGGCGGCAGGCTGGGGCCAGACTGGCTTGTGAAGTGATGCTTATAATCATCGTCATGTTTTTGTTCACACAGTGGAGCACTGGGTTGCTCTTGGGTGAGCCTAGCCCAGAATATGCACTCCAGGAGGGCATCTAGCAAACTCTGACTGCATTCAGCCCATGGGGCTGGACTGCTGCCAGTCCAGGGAAAACAGCCCCCTGCCCCATCCCTATGCACACCGTGTGGCTGTTGGGTCCTCAGCACCAACTGCTTCACCCCACTGCTTCACCACTCCTGTTTATTGCACTACTATGTGGACGTAGCTGAAGCCCCTTTTACTGCAGATCTACAAATAATAGGTTTCTTTAGACATGATAATTGTGATTATTACAAGACTTTTAAGTTCTGCTATTTCTAAAATATGTTTAATGTCAAGCAAAACAGTATTCTATTCCCCATTTTCTATGTATAATTTTAGGTATATTGATATATAAGGTGTAGCTATAGTACAGATATATATAATATTATGTATATGGATATATTTGGAAGCTATAGCAGCACACATGTGTCCAGGTAACACAGGAGGAAATTCATCCCAGTGCTGCTTTTTATGTAGCAGCCTCCCTACGCCTGGCAACTCTGCTCTCTCTGTTAAAAAAGGGTCCACAACTTCTGCCTCTGATTTGGGGACTGAAGTGGCTCAAGCCAGCTGAGGTGCACCAGGCATGTGGAGTAGCAGTATAAATGTCTGCTAGTGGGAACAGGTCCTGGTTTGCAAGGGGGCAGGCAGACTGTTTGGACCTCTCCTACCCTCAGGTCGATGGGCACTTTGAGATCAGTGTCTTCATCCATGATATGATGCGGTCACAGCTATGCACAGCTACCTAGTCCTCGTTTGGATCAGGGCTACAGTCACCTTTGATACAGCTGTGAAAAGATAAAGCAAAGTGCTGACAAGAGACATACTCTTATTCTGAGAAATTAATTTATTATTTTTTTTAATCGTATGAAGAAGGTGTGCATTCTGAAGTCCTGCACTTCTGATTTGTTTATAGCTAGCGATATATCAATTTTTTATTTCCTGTAGTCATTTCCTCCAGTTCCCTACAGCCTCTGGTATAAAGTGATCAAACAGTAAAGTCCAGAGATTACGGTTACTCATCTCTTCACAGCCAAGTGTGTCATTCCAATCATGAGACTCATCTTTCAAGCATGTTCAATGATTTTCACGCTGGGCAACCTGGTAGCTTCTCAGTCACAGTCTCCTGGTAAGTTCAAATCCACAGATATTTATTTAAGAAATTGATATATTCATTAGTAATATTTCTGTGCATATTTTACTTCATGTGTCATAATATTCAGCACTTTTTTTGGTGAAAAAAATAAGCAAACCAGAAATTGATATCCAGCAGAAATGAAAGTGGATTAAAAAAAAGAAAATTATGATGGCAATAATAACATATTTCCATGAAAGTTTCCTAATTAAAAGTCAACTTTGTAAGCTTGTGTCTACTCTCAAAAAGAGAAATACTCAGTTATTTAAGCAGGACTACTTGCTAAGGCACAGGTTCTAACAGAGTAGACCACATCTGAAAAGGACTAGCCTTCACATCGAACAAAGATGGATAAAACAGATTCCAGGTAAGACTTCAGCATTTAACACTCTGGAATAACGAACACAATGAGAAAATATCCAGCAATATCTTGTGCCTGAGAAAGTGTCAAGGTAAAAATATTATTAAAGAGCAAAATTAATAAAGACATTAAAGACCAGTTATTTGCCTACCTAAATATAAGAACATCTCTATTTCATGTGTTTGTCTGCAGTTCCGTTAATTATAGCTTGCCAAAGATAAATGGATTCTTACAGAAATCGTACATAAAGCCCAAGACATAAACCGTTAATCTAATCTTTTCTCTTGCTAATTTATCACAAGTTCCTTGTCATTAATGTTATAAAGGGAAAGAAATACTTTAAAGTTATGCCCTCATCTTATCAACCTATAAATCAGTTCTCTGCTCTGTTGTGTGTATGGTAAGTACCGTTTTCAGGCAATGGAGAACCAGATGATTCCTGTGAGTCACTGGTTCTCCTGTGAAGGGATGGGACTCTTCCTTGTACTGAGATGGCAACTACCTATAACCCTACTGGGATGACTTAGTAGAACAAAAGTTGAAAATAACAGTTGTGGTGTTTGATGCACAGTGTGTTGATGCCTAGCAATGGTTGGTGATCTTCTGAAAAAACCCCACACTTTGATGGGTTATGAGAATTATGCTATAAAGGTTATGTTTTGCCTCAAAATTTCTATTAAAAATCTCTCTCTTGCTATCCCATTCCTTTTCTTGAAAAGAGGTTTTCTATTCAGTCTCTGCTCTGTATACCTAATTCAGCAGTCTTGTGCTCAAGGAGTTGCACTTTCGCCTACATGTGTTCCTATTAATGAAATGACATCGTTCTCATAGATGAGTAGTTTTAAGGGTAACTAAAGACTGTAGGCTCAGATCTGGGTCTTGCTCTCTGGTACTTTCTATACAGTGTGCTGCGATATGTGGAAGTTCAACATGTGGTTACTTATCAGGTTTCATCAGTGTGAGGAAATCAAAAGTGGTTTTTCTTCTTTGTTATGTTTCAATGAGGTTGCAACTGTTCCAGTACATGCATGTTCCATTCTGTTATCTTTACAGATTGACTTTCTGCCTCCCCTTTTTCTTTTTTTTTTTTTTTTTTTTTTTTCATCTGTTCCATGACATTCAGCCTTTTTACAATGTTCCCCTTCAATAGTATTTTTTCTCAGTAATAAACTTTGAAAAGTGACTTGGAGGTGGAATGTACTTGCTCATATTCTTGCTCATGGTTGTGTCTGCATAATTTTTTGCTCAAGGAAATTTCTTTTTTTCCCCCTGTAAAAGTAATTTCTCCACACACCATAGTGGTATTTTCCACGCTTCTCTGACCTGAGAAGAGGTTAAAGTCTTGTGTGGAGCCCTACCAGTCCACCTCTGGTTTTACCAAAGACGTAGACTTGGATAATTCTCTCTGAAGCTCATGTTCCAGAGCACCGGTATGTGTCCTACAGCGCTGCACCATACTGCGACCTAGCTAGACCCACAGGCCATCCTCAGGCAGAAAGTTGCTGCCACCCCTCTTTAGCCCAGGGACTGCCTCTGCATACTATTTTTGACCTTTCCATCTACTCATTATCATAATAAAAAGAATAATGATAAATTTATTATTTTGGGCTGTTGTGTGCCTCTAGGATCATGAAAAGAAGAATGCTTTAAATAATCACAATTACTGTGGAAAAGCTGGCACATTAGCTGAGAAAGATCCATGGTGTTACAGAAGGATTCATAAAAATTCCATCATACAGAAAGGGAGAGAAATGGTCCCCTCTATTCTCTTGCTCTCTCTTTCCTTCCATTAACAAAAGATAGGAATGGTTCTGTCTCCAGAATTATAGGTGCTTTAAAAAAAGTAAAAGAAAAAGGAAACTGAACATCTTTTTCGGTTAAAGGCAAAGAAAGAAAAGATCATCAGAAGGAAATACCATGTTTCAGATAATCTGTACATATCCTCAGGGAATTTGATCTCAGTTTAATCCAAATTTCAAAAACTTCACTTAGACTATGCATCTTTTCATGTTGAAATGTGAATTTCGCAACATATACATGCTATAATTTGAAAAGATGCACGCAAATGTTTACTGAACACTTACACAAAATACAAGAGATACCACATTCAAAAAAACTACAAAACTCATGAAATCGGAAAGCACAGTAGAAAATTGCCCTGACTAGAGTTCTAGAAGTAGAGTTGTTAATAATAAAAGACTGATAAAACCTTTTCTGTCCTACATAGCTAGTTAATTATGTCAAGACTGATTTCTTATGAAGTTCTTAAAAACTAGAGCACAGGAAAGAATATGTATATATCATCAGATAGTTTATTACAATTTCTGTTCCATTTCTATTAAATGGTTCTACTTATTTTTAAGTATTTGGTAATGTATTACCTTCCATTTTAGTACATAAACAACTGCAGTTGCTGGAGTTTATATTTAAATGTTAAAATCCCAGAGTTCCAATTAATAATGTGTAGGTTTCTTTGCAGAAAAATGATCTGATCCTAGAAAGATTTATATATGTTGTTAAGTTGATGCGCTCTGAGGAATTTTTTTTCTGAAGTCAAGTGGACTACTTAAGAGTGCGCAAAGTCCACCTATAAATCACTGCAGGACTGGAGCCAAGCTGATATTCTTCACTGTCATCCAAAAAAACCCCTAAAAACACAAGCATTGCCGAACCCAAGAGTTAGTCTGCATCTCTGAATTGTAGCTTCTAATAGGTAGTATAAAGCTATCAGAATATAATTGAAAAATAGACAATAATGAGTGTTGTCCAAGTATCAGAATGAATTGGTGTTTTTTGTTGCCTTCCAAACAGGCCACACTGATCATACTCACAAGTTTTACTTAGTGTCCACTCCTTAGTGTGTGGAAATGCCGTGTGGTCCTTCTGGTTTCCTTGTTATCCACCTCTAGAGCCAACTACAACTTGACTAAACCACTGCAGGTTCAAAAAGATCAAACACCCCAGTAAAGGAATGTTATGGGATTCAGCATTTTTATGCTGGTGTCCTTTTTGCTTGTTGCAATTGAGGGGAAATGTGGCAGCCTGAAAAAGGATTTCAAGAGTTGGTCTGTATGGAGAGGGAAGGATGGGTTATTACTTTACTAAAATCTTTAGTGTCTTGGACTTTTATTTCTCTGTTGGCAATGTCAGGGTTGTGGGGTACAGAGTCACAGGTTCAAGGAGCTTCCCAAGCACACATCGCCTATTTGAAAGGCAAATTCAATTAAAATATTGGCACCACAGCTTTTCTTAGTTGTATACAAAAAATTTGCATGAGCAAATTCTGTGTGCTCTCTCTCACAATTTATAAACCAGTGCTATCTGTGCTAATGCCACCAATTTCTCTATAAACATAATTAAAAAAAAAAATGTTATTTATGCTGCACAACTCTACCATACTGAGCAACCTGAGAACAGTCTTATAGATAAACCCAAACCGCACCATCTGCTTAACACTAGAAATCCATGCACGCAGATCGTTCACATCCTGGGTCAACTGCTGCAACCTCACAGCTGGAGAGCAATGGGATAAACGCTGGGTGCTGAGCCCACCCTCCAAATAACGGAAAAATCGCTGCTGTGTTTTTCAGTGGGGCTGCCTAGGTGCCCAAGTCCAAGGGAGGGTTTTGAGGCGACACTTTTCCTCTGGAAAGGGTCCTGGCACAGCCTGGATTGGTTGGCTGTGCCCCAGGTAGGAGTCTCAGATACCCACTCTTTGCTACGTCCTACTGTCGAGACTGCGTTCCTCTCTTAGCACGTAACCTGTTCGAAATCTTTTCGTCAAGCACAGGAACATCTGTGTGCACACCTCTCTGCAGAGATGTTAAGCCACCTTCTGAGATTAAACTGAAGAATTTCATTCACATTTGACTTAAAAATTTGTTAAAAACCATGCCCTACAAAGAGCATTTTGCCAGCTGTCATTGTGCCAAACTATTGTGCACATAGACACAGCGTCATAATTAATTTTGAAATTGTTTATCCTTGAAAATATGTGATTAAGAAAGCAAGTACTCTTCCTGGTTTTATTTTCATAATTGAAGCATGGACATTAACAGTTCTTTCTCAAAGTGAAAATGTCTGCAATAAGACTAATTGTCAAAAAGTGGAAAGTACATATTTTGTGGCTTCTAAAGGGAATTGAAAAGATTCATTCTATACTCATAAAAATTATCTCAGGGCAGTACAGTATTCTTCTTTCACTAACATTTATACTCTTTTTTATAACTTTATAAAAGATGGAGAACATTATACTCTCAATTATGCACTAAATATACATTTAACTATCTATATAGAAAATCTAAGTCCAAGTAGTCATATGGATTTCAGTTACACTAAGCATAACACCATATACTACACAACACAACCATGTTAGAATTTAGTCCATAAAACTTAAAATGCGTTAGTGCAATTGCAGACCAAGAATCCACCATTAGGCAATTTGCCATCATATATCCCAGTTGTTTAGTTGCAGACAGGGTCATCTCTTAGACCTGCAGAGGGGTCTTACAAAGGGCTTGAGGACTCAGGAAACAAGGCTAGGTAGTCTCTTGTAACAGAGATAGAGCTGGCTGGGTAAATTGTATTTTAGAATGGCTTTTGAGGTTTTGAAGTTTTGTTTTTGCTTCAGCGTGTGATAGTACTCACTTCTCTATTCTTCAGAAAAACACATGAGATTTTCTGTTTGAGAAAACAATACAGAACAAGCCTGCAGGCATTAGTTAGGAGATGGAGGAGTTAGTTTCAAGTCTTTCTCTTGAGTAAGAGCAGAATCTTTTTTATCAGAGCTCCATGAATCACATAGCGGGGACCTGCAGCTACATCTACCCAGTGTCTCCCAGGTTTCTGTCATAACCCTCTCTTGAATGATTTTGTCAAAACAACATGTTACAACACAATTACATCTATACAAAAATGTTTTCACTGGTTCTAATTCCAGAAATAATGAAACGCCTACATGCAAAGATATAGCCATGAGAATAGGCAAAACGGTTACTTGAACCCACCTGCCTTTCTCACATTCTTAGTGTTCATGACGGAGCATAAGATAGCAACCATGAGGATAGTTCGGCTTGATTCTCATGAACATTCAGGACCACTGTATGTGATAAAAAGCTCATGAGAAATGTTTGAAATTTTTTTCCACTCTAAACCCCTTCAAAAGTCCAGAGTGGCATAAAATGTAGACAGCAATCAAAGCTAAAATCCTCTATTCTCCTGCTAAGCTAGAATATTCCAGCAAAAGTTTTCATTGGTAAACACTTCATGTCTGGAGACAGCAGTCTGCAAATTTCTTGCTGATATTCAAGACACATTTTCTTCCTCTTTGTTCATTCAAGTAAATAAAATTTCACATCTTATAGAATGCAAAATAAATTATTTGTCCTTCTCTTTGACATAGAATGGATTTCTAATCCTTCTGCCTTCCTAGTTTCTCCATTTTTCAATGTCAGATTTATCTTCAGTGTCTGATTGTGGAATCCTGATAGACACAGAATTAAAATACCTGTGTCCCTAGCAAGAGCTGTAACAAGGAGAAGGTCAGGAGAGGAAATAAGATCTGCATCCGGTCAGAGGACATTAAATGATCTTTCATGTCTGCAAGGTGGAATTGGCCAGAACCGAACAGATCAAATATGCAGTACACCTGCTTGTGCTGATCTGCTCTGGCTTCCTATAGGTCTTGACCTGTGTTGCCAGTCCCTTGTTTCTTACAGTAAATATTTGACAGTTTACGCACAGTCTCCATGTGGCATTACTTCCCAAATAGTTTTCCTTAGCAGGAAAATTTTATCAGGTATTTTGGGGGAAAGTTGGCCTTAAGGTGTAGGCCCTATACATTGCATACACATGAACCAGTCTACAACTTTTGGCCCAGGGACCATGGGGTGATCTCTGGTGTTGCTGTGCATGCTTTCATTTCGCTATTTTGAAATTCTAATTTCAACCTCTCCAGGCGATTTTATTCTGTTTCCTTGCATTTTAGATATTCTTATGTCTTCTGACTTTATGATCATCTGAGTCTATTGCATACATATCTTTGAAATACTGATTGCCTACCAATGTCAAGGGATGCTTTTCATACTCACTGCTGAAATCATATTCTCCATCAATGTCCTGGGCAGGTTGGAAAGATGCCATCAGCACCTCAATAATAAATTTCAATAATGAGAAGATGCAGATCACATGGACAGCAAGAAAACTATTTCTCAACAAGAATGTGTCATTTTCTTATACGTGAGTATTGACAATGTCTATTCTTCTTTTCTTAAAGGATTTACTTTGGGAGGCTGAAATCTCTAAGTCTATTTGAGTCTTCTGTGAACTGTATCTGAAGCTGCTTTTAACATTTGTTAATCACCCAGCATGAAACCTGTTTATATTCATAACCTGTGACAGAAGTGTGCAAATCAAAAAGTCTGCTGAACAGTCAGTCACAACAAACATTATATGAAAGATTTGTCCCTCATCTGTTCTTGTGCTAAATGTTAATGCTAATAATACGATTGAAAGGGGTTTTTTCCACGTATGTTTGTATATTTTCCTTATTAACTGATGTCATTAATGACTAACAGAAATCTAATGTTTTGGTTAAAGACAGTCATAGCACTTGATTTTCCCTTTTCTCTCTGAGTGGTATACGTAAAAGAACTTTTTAGCAGCACAATCTTGGAAACAGGTTCATGAAAACATCTGTTGAGCAAGTCATTCTCTTGTTAGAAAACAACAACAACACGAAGGAAACTTGATAATTTCAGACTGCGTCAAAACCCAGGGCTGGAAAGTCAATGAGGTTTAGGTAATGAATTCCCTCGCACCACTATGGAATTCGCCACTTCAAGAAATTCCATATACAGACTTCCTTTGGTAGGAGGATTTGAAAAAGAAAGGAAAAAAAATAAAGAAAGAAAGAAAGGAAAAAGAAAGAACAGTAACAAAAAGGAATGAACTTGTGTTAACTGGTACGAGTGTTCCATTCACCAATATTATTTCATTTATAGATTTGATGAAGGCAAGAACAAAGTTTGGAAGCCATGTCCCACCTATTTATTGGATCAAGATTATAATTCTGGATGTCTTTTTAAGACAGAAGGACCTACTCTTGCCATCTCTATCAGGAACAGCGATGGTAGCAAAGAGCTTTTTTCTAAAACACTAAAATCTGATTTCTATAGTAAGTACGTAAAATCACAACTACCTTGGTAGTCCTAGCAGCTTCACTGATTCTCTAGCCATCCTTAGTTTGAGAAGAAATCAGTTATGTTGGTGTATAAAATGTTATTAGTGTGTATGCCAAAATGAAGCTATGGTTATTTCATGTTGATTTTTATCCCTTGCTCTCATCAGTTCTTACACCAGCCTGTATGCAGCTGCAGCTAAGTGAGATTACATGGGCCAGCCAGATTTGTACCCAAACAGAGTTTCAAAATAAAAATGAAAATTCTAAAATACATGGGTGTGCTTAGTTTGGTGCAGGCATGCTCAGTATTCATACAGTATTCATTCCAGGAAAATGAATAAAAGGTGATAGTTTCTTGTCTTAGCATTGGGTGTGTGTTCTGTCTTGTATTTTTAACCTTTCATTTTTTTCCCATCTTCCATGTGATGTGAGGCAGCAAACTACTTCTTATCAAAGAAGCTGTGATAAAACCATCATCAGATGTCAACAGAAATTCGAGTGGCTCTGGTACAGCCTGATATTGTAAAAGAGACATCCTCCTACTAGTAGGGAGACAGCGTTCCTGTTTTTACTAAATCCCTCCTTCCCCTGAATATGTATTTCACGTGTAGTGTGAGATTATTTTGTGAAAATCTTCTGGAATTGCACATAGTTACAGCATTTAAAGTGTAGGATTTTTTTTTTTTGATAAAAATCACACAGAAAACATACAACACAGAATTATCTGAAAAAAAAATAATATCCAAATACCATATTAGCATTTATTAATAATGTTTTAGCAAAAGGGATTAAATAAAAAAATTGTCAAGACATCTAACTTTGAGAATACTTTTCTATCTCGTAATTTTACCAGTATGTGGTAAATTATGGAAAGATGCAGCCTGATGCTTGAATTTTGGGTATTAAACACCCACTGATAGTAAAATGAATTTCAAAAGGGTTAGGTAAGAAAGCACAAATATCAAGGATCAGACTTAAGCCTGTAAGTTAGGAAGGCAGAATTTTCATAATACAAAAAGACAACTAGAAGGATTGAGAAAGGAGGGAACACTCTTCTCAGCCCTTTATTTCCCATTACTGAAGACCAACCAGCTACATAGATCAAACCATTGCATGCTCGTCGGACCACCTGAAAACAGTGAGTGGTAGATTCAGTTGTGCACAGGTAGGCACCCAGTGCTTTTTGCAGATACCCCACCATAGCCCACATAGCCTCCAGCAGCTGCACAAGCATCTCTTGAAGGTTTTATGGTACTGAATTTGTCAGATCCTTTCCAATGAAGAAGCCTCTTTCTTTCTCTTGATTGCAGGGAGTATGAGGAGACTACAGTCCCTCCTTAAGTACTTGCAATAGGTTCCTGACATGAGATAGTATCTACCTTTGAATGTGGCACCTCAAATGGTGAGCAATGTCATGGTGTCAAGCTCCATTTTGATGTTTAATAGGGAGGTCAGCTACAAAAGTACATCCTCCAAGAAGAAGGTCCATCTTCTTCACTTACTACTCAGAGAAACATTGAGACAATGAAGGAATAACAAGAATTTTATCTACAAAGTGCTTCTTTTTAAGATACTATACTGTAATTTCTTTCTCTTCTTCTTAGTAAAGCCCAATCCCCCAGAAAATGTGACCTTCTTCTGGAAAGGGGACACCGTTACTGTAAGCTGTAATAAACCAGAGAGAGCTGTGAAATGCTTGAGACTTGAGCTTCAATACAAAAGCAAGTTTGACAAAGACTGGCAAGTGAGTTGGACGTGACATTTTTAATCAACATTGGAAGGAGCTGGAAGTAGCGTCTCCATAGGATGTGAAATAGAGTTGTTTTCAAATTGTTCTCCCATTCTATATTCCATCCTATGTTTTCAAATATAGCTGGTAGCAGAAAACAGGTTTTTAGCATCCTAGATCCCTGTCATACCAGAAATCATTTATTTTTTAAGTTATATCTAGTTGCCATGCAAAGGGCTGAGGACAATCTAAGGGAAAGGTCATACATTCAGAATAAAGGAGTTTTGGAAGAAAAAAGCAGAAAGCAGAGCAGAGTTAAAAAGAAGAGAGAAAAAAACATGAAATAGAATGAAAGAAAAGAGATAACACGAGATTTTTATTTATTCTAAAGTTAGTTGTTAAGTATTTCTAAATATTATTTCATTGACTTAAACCTTTCCAGTCTCAAATATAACTTGTAAATGTTTTGGGGATCAAAGTGTCTTTGCATATTGCAAATATGCAACCATAACATAGTGCACCTTGTAATGATCGTTATGACCTTCAACTCAATGTCAGGCAATGAGGCATGGCTATGAATAGTGAAGAGTCAGTCAAGAAACAGAATTCTTTGAAACTTAGAGAAGTTAAAATGCAGTTGAGAGGTTTTGGGTTGGCTTATCCCTTGTCCTAGTTGTGATCATGACTGACTGTAGCATTCTGAAGCACTGTCTTGAAAACCAGAATTAACAATGATGCACCTTCCTTCACAGTCCAGAACTTCTAAGTGTTGCAGTGTTGGAGAGCAAGGCTTTGATCCGAGGAAATGTTATTCTTTCCGGGTCAGACTGAAGAGGCTAGCACCCTACTGCAACGTAGTTAATTACGACAGTGACTGGAAAGCAGAAACATTTTGGATGAATGGCACATTATTAGGTAACAGCTGTGCTACATTCATATATTTTCTAAGTACACATGGGGGAGGGGCGACTGCAAAAGAAACTGGGAACATGCAGCAAATTAATGTAGCACTGTTGTGCTTCACCTTCTGTTATTAGAGAAAGCTCATGTGGATGTCTAATTGTCCATGTTTAACTCCTATTCACTTTGTTCCTGATGGCCTACAACACTGTCAATTTGTGCCATAATCAGCAAAGTTAAGAGGGTCCTTATTATTTGTGTTACAGTAGTGTCCAGGGTCCACCAATGACAGTGTTGTGGTGAATGGGGGTGAGGGGGGTGGAGGTCGGTGTCCACCTATGATATGTGAACATCAAATCTGGACCCTAAGAAAATCCTTGATGCCTCATTTTTGAAGGCAGTTTGTTTTGCAAGTGCATCCAGTTGAACTACAGGACCAGAGGTTATAGCAGTCCGATGCTCCTACATGCTGGACTAATCAAAACAGGGAGGATGGGGGAAAAGAGGTGAAATGGAAGCAAAGTCAGTATCAGCACTGCTTTCCCACCAGGCAAACATATTAACTGAGTGTGGTTGACTTCGATTAGATCTTTGACGGAAACAGTATTTCTACTGGCTATCAAAACCAAAACCCAGATTTTCTGTAGTAAAGAAAAGACTGTACATCATCCCAACATATTCATATCATCTCAGCTAAGCACAAAATGCCACCCACTAGGCTTTATCAGAACTATAAGACACCCAGATGTTCAGTGTACCCAGACCCGAGTTCTCTAAAACCCAGTGGGCTATTGGCTCACCTGAAGAAAATCTATATCCACAAAGCTGGGGTGAAATCCTGGAGTATTGGTACGGGCTAGCAGCAGCCACAGTGCTGAGCTCCAGAACAGCCTCCCCCACCATGCAAACTGTGAGCCTGCAAGCATGTCCTCAGGCTGGCAAATGCCTTTAAGAAAACACAGAGGACAATGTCTCCTTGTGCACCTCTGAGAGGTGAGCAGATAAAAGCCCCACCTGGACCATTTGACCAGAGGCTTCCAGCAGGTAACTGCAAGGAAGGAAAGCACAAAGGAGACAGATTAATGGCTCGGTAGCTCTGGGTGCCCCTGCATCAGAAACAACATTGGCACAGTCCCTTCACTGGGGCAAGCACTTCACTTCAGGACTTTAATGAGTTATTATTGACTCCAAATTTAACATCAGAGGAAGCCATGAACAAGGCTGTGCTCCAGAAATTTCATAGATTCTGAATACCTTACTTGGGGATCACAACTTTTGTTGAGGCTTTCTGGCAAGCTGAACAAAGTAGGTGGACCAGGCTGGACAGTTGCTCCTGTATGAATAATCATTATGCAGTTTTTGTAGTATTCATGTAGAGAGCAGAAGGTCAATAGTAGGAGGAAGAGCTTTGAGGTGGGATTGCAAAAGCTTCAGGCAAAAACACTGAGAATGCTGAAAAGTGCACAAATACATTAATTTTATATACCTCTGTGTTAAATTATATCCTTCCACTAGTTACTTTCTGGGTATCAGCACTTGTGGTTTGCTGGCTTTTTGTTTGCTGGAATGGGGAAGATGTTTGTTTGTGTTTGTTTGCTTTATTTTGGGAAAGAAGACATTTAGGCTACGTGTAAAATTGCACTTGCAGCTTTGGTGAGTGTGTGATTGTAAGTAGATGTATGTAATATAGATCTTAGCATGAAGTTGCTGTATCACTGTCAAGGCAATGACATGATGAGAAGAAATATTCGATTCATTCATAACGCCTCTACTCTTTGCCTGTAAGCCTGTTCCTTTATCCTGTACCAGGTTAATTTATATAAATTAAAGCACAATTTTCTTTTGTTGAAAGTATGGAGAAGGATGGCTTTTGTTTTCAGTTTCAATTGAACAACTAAACTGGTCTTATTTGTTCTTAAAAAATTATGTGTTGGTTGTTGGTTTTTTTTTTAAAGAAAATTCAATGTTCTAGCATGATTAGAAATATTTACTGTTAAAGCAAAAAATAACTTTTTCACATACTTTTTTTTGTGATTATTCCTAGAGTCATGTGATGATATAAAATCTCAGTCAAACACAGTAATAGTTTTAAGTTGTTTGCTGGCAGTACTTCTAATGATGCTTGTCCTCTTGATTCTTCTGTGTAAATGGCAGAGGTAAATATAGTTTTATCAGTTAATACTAAATAATCATGTCATGAAAACAGAGCTATTGTTCAGGATCAAGTCTCTTAGCACTCAAAGTTCTTATCTGATAAATGAAGTGATCATGAAGATGTAGAAGACAGTAGCTTAATTACTGTTTGAGCGATAACGCATCCTGGCCTTCCAAACACCAAGACCTTTAATTTTCAAAAACAGAACAATTTTGGTAAAAGACAAAGTTTCTGGATAAAATTCTGTCCCTTCCACATCATTTCTTCTCCTTTTCAGAAAACTAGTTAAATCCTGAGAAGCCAATTATTTTGGCTATTTCTTCTGAAATGGTCTTCTTTTGTGCAACTTTCATCACAGTCAATGTCTGTTTGCAGTGGGCTGAAGTAAGCTTGAGTGCATTCAACTTTGAAGACACTATGTCAATATTTGGATCTGCAGTTAAACGACTCTGTTAATTTTTAGAATCTACAATTTAAAAAACCCAAACCATCAAACAACAAAACCTGCAATGACTCCAGATCTTGGCTTTTTCAGTGGGGAAAACAAAAGGCAAAAATGCAGTATTTTCAGAGCTGAAAGTATATGGGACTCTGATAACCTTTTCAGATCCTAAGTTGAGTTTGTTCTCCTATATTTCTATATTTCAAGTTTATGTTTGTGTTCACTAACTCAGCCAATACAGCTGGCTACTGCACCATCTTCCCTGTCTAGGGGAACGTGGCCAGGGAACGTAAAGCTCTGACTACTGCATGGAGCAGAATGGCAATTGCTGACTAGCTGGAAGTTTGTATAGAGTCCAGATTTTACTAGGATGGGGTTGGTTGAAAATCCAGCAGAAAAAACACTCTTAGCCTGATGGTGTTATCATGCTGTTATAACTGCTTTTTGACTTTAGAACACAATTGAAAGAAATCAAGCCTACAGTACTGCCATGTAAAATATATTTGTGGCTACAGGACTGTGCTGAAGTAGCTTTTTGTATGAATGACTACACTATAACAAAACACCCATTTGTATTTTTCTTTCCTCTTTGCAGGCTTCAGAAGGCAGTCATGCCTGCTATACCAGATCCAAAATACATATTTGCTGATCTCTTCAATGATCATAACGGAAACTTTCAGGTAAACATTCCCTTCCTAGCAAGGCTGTAAATTCTACAGTGTTGAGAATAATTTGAAAGTAGCTGCTGATACTTGCTCTACACACACATTACCACAAGCACTCTCAGACCCAAGAGAATAACCTTTCCCCTCCTGCACCATCACCAAGGGGATCCATACCAGAGCAATCCGTGTAGTGCTGCTTTGGCACTGTGAAAAGACACTTGCTGTAAAAAGAGGCAGAGAAATTGCTTGAGAAGAGTTTAAGGGTCTTCAGAGGCACAATATCTGGTGAGACGCCATTGTGGTGTTTGCATGCATTCCTGCACAGGATAACTCAGGGAACTTGCCTCAACCTGATCTTGCCCTTGATGTTTGTGAAGTGCTGTGAGACTTTGTGCTGAGCCAGTGATGGCACTCAGACCTTTGCAGGCATCAGTCACAGTAGGAAGCCTCTTAGTCACAAAGGTGCATAGTCGCTAAACCTTTAGACATAAAATGGCTGTCAAATGGACAGACCACAGTTTTTGCGTTTGTTTTCTTACCGCTTCTTGAGTCCATGATGTCACATATGCGATGTATTTTTCTGTATTAATTGGGCTGTCTTTATCTTAGTTACTACTAAGTTTCCTCTAAGTGAAGAAGGGTCACATATTTACGTTTTCAAACCCAATGACAATACCAAAGAGCAGTAACAATGTCTCAGTGACAAACTGAAAAATTTCTATATATAAAATAGCTTTAAACTGAAACTGAAGAAGAAAGATATAAAAGCAAATTAATACTGAAGCTTTAATACAGAAATGCTGTGTTTTGTAAATCTCCATGTAAACTCAGTCTCAATTTAGATTAAGTCAGGGCTTGGGTCAAAGAATGCATGAGGCTTTCAAGGAGGGAACACCAGCTATTTTATACATCCAAAGTTTTCTAAAGGCCCTGATTAATTATGAAGATGTATTTAATGTGGTCTTGATAATAAGTAGGAGTTTGTATGCATTTGTGGAATCCTGTCTGCTTTCCTGCCATCCTGCCTTTCTTCCATCCTGCTATCTTATGTCCTGCTTGTCTATATTGCTTCCCTTTCATCTTCTCCATTGTGGCTTATCCTGGAAAGATGCCATTGCTAAAGGAAAATCAGTGTCTACACAGTCTACACACCCAGGTTTCTTTTGATTGACATCTCAGTCCCTGCCAACATCAACATTTTCATTTTTTTAGGAATGGATAGACAAAACTGATCATGCAATGGTAGAAACCAAGGTGGAATATGAAGAGCCAGAGTGCATCATTGAGGCAGAAAGCCAACAAGATGAGAAGAACAGTGACAAACAGGGGCCTCAAGAAAAAAGCTTCAGTTTTTCAAAAGCAGCTGAAAATAATGACCCCAAAGCAGCTCAGATTGCCTGCCTGATGCCAACATCCAACACTATAGCTTCTTTTGCCGGCTTCCAGATTTTAATGAATGATGACATGTATGTAATGTTATAAAATTTGCATAGTTACATAAAAGATCCTGATGAGTTTAGGGGGGGTGGCTGAATATAAAATTTGTAATGAGTAGACTTGCATCAAGAAAGACACTAGGCTGTGTTACCTGGTTTCAGATCTGTTATTTCCCAGAACATATGACTGCTTGGGCAGGTTCAGTGTTTGAAATAGCACCCTGATAATTAATAGAGTTAGGATTTGTTGCTCTGATTGGGGTTTATCTCTAAGACCAAACTGAGCGCCCTTTTTCTGCTATGGACGGAAGAGAACAAGAGCTCCTCCCTAAGACATGGTCGCAGAGCCAAAACTTAGTCCTTGCGTTTATGGAGTATGTAGATCAGTGCAAACTACACTCTTATTCTTCCCAAATTAAGAGAGAAAATAAAGGGTTTTTTCTGCTAATGGTCTTTTTCTCACAAAGACCAGACCATATACTGCTCCTTTTCACAGTGATAGGATATTGTTTTGGAAGCCCTCCTTGGACTAGAAGACTTGCTTTTGTAAGCTGCTTCTCCCAGTTTGAAACTTTGTGCTGCATGGCATACATCAAAGGTTTTATAAAGAGAAAGAATAAGCCCCATGTCTAAGAACATAAGAGTGAAGTTGTACGGTATTGAGTCATATTTTATCCTGCAAGCAGTGCTGTGTAGGCAGCTTCCTCCAGAACGGTAGGGCTTCACGGGCCTCCTCTGAGGTCAGGTCCTCAGTCTTTGTATGACTAAGCAACTTCTTCTAGAATTATGAGGGTCATTTTGAACAATATTTATATTTAACTGAGTCACATTTATTTCAAATTTTTTTAATGCAATCAGCAGCTGACCAAAATTAGGACTTCTTATTCATATTGCATAGACTAGCCTCTTGTTCTCAAACTATGTTCTGATGTTTTCTAGACATACCATCTTCTAAAATATGTTTAATTTTAAATTTAAAATGCAATACACTATGCAATTAGACCTCAGAAAAAAAGATCTTGACTATTCTGTGAGTTTCCCTCTATCACTTGGTTTACTTGCTCTTTGAAAACAAATTTTGTAAAATGTTTCAGTACTAAAAGCATCCATGATATGGGTAAGGTCTTGTAGATATACGGTGATTGTACGTTCAACTAGCTCCAGTTATTTACCTGGATATCAGTCAGTCATTGAATGACTTTATCAGTTGACTAAGCTTTGCCAAATGCATACTTGCACTGACTAATTTATAGTGTAACTTGGAAAAGGCACATATCAGAAAATTACAGTGATTAGTAAAATATTTTTAATTCACTGCTTACAAAGTTCAATTCCAGATCTCCTTGGAGGCAGTAAGCAGTAATATGAGCCATTAGGTCTCAAAATCTGTTTCTAAGTGACCCAGTCTGCTGTACGAGGAAAAATCCTAAAATTTTCTGGCCAATAACTGGGAAACTTAACTGGAAAGGTAGTTCAGGCACATCCCCCAAGTTTTTCTTGACATTAGCTCAGATTTGATTGTTCATTAACAAGATTAACATACTAACAAAGGATTTCCCATAATCTTGAAGACATTTCTGTCTCTTCCTGTCTAAAACAGATGTGTGCAATTTTTTGGGGGCCTTTTGTACATCCCATATTTCTGGAAATTTTTTATAATAGTAACCATGCAAAGTTTCAATAGCACCGTAAGAATGCGGTGGATTTTAAACTAATGCAAGCTGTATATAATTTGATAAGCAGAATCTAGCTCAGCTCCTCTCTGCTGATATAAATTTGCATTATTGCATGAGAACCAAAGAAGTTGCAGCAGTTTACAACAGATAAGAAGCTGTTCCAGTAGTGGTTCAAACAATAAAGTGGGAAGTAAAGCCCAGAATGTATCTCTCAGTTACTTTATGTTTGAACCACACATACATACGGTTGTCTACAGAGCTTGCTAGATACCTTAATTAAACCACTTTCTGTTGAGCAAATACTTTTCTGTCTGAATTCAAAATGTTTTAGTATATTTTCCTGAAATTTTACTGAGGGGGGAAAAAAAGAATAAAGTAATGTTGAAGTGTACTTTTTAAGCAGCATTTCTGAACTGAAATGTTAGTAATTTAAGTTTTTAGTGCACACTATAATATCTCATATTATATTTTATAGACATAAAGGTTCTTTTTGTGTAAGTATACAACCATATTCACATTGTATATAACAGACCAGAAATAAAACAAATAAAACACCCACATATCATAAATATTTATTTTTAAAACATCTCTTTATGAAGAAAATAAAACAAGGAATTATTGGAATTCAAAACAAAGCATATTTTCCAAAAAAAAAACCCCACTTCCATTCTTGGAGAACTCTAGAAGAGTGTCTACAGAATGATGAACAGGATTTAAGCAACAGGAAACATCCTCCCCCGAATACTGATGATGACATCAAACATGGCACAACAAGATACATATCAAATTAGCAACACTCATTGCTTGTGGGTGTTGGGGGCCCTGGGGGAACCCAAGCATGTCCCTGAGCTCTGCTCTGCTGGTGCCTGCCGTAGCCTATCTCTGATGTGATGTAGGCCCTGGTAGCCCTCAGCCACAGCAGGTACTGCTTCCCCAGGAAGGATGCCCTGCTACCTGTGGCACCCTCTGCCCCAGCTCCCGGCAGGAAGAGCTGGGAGCCAGAGCTCCTGGGCACACTGTGGCTTCAGGCTGAACTGCTGCTCAGTAAAAGAAGAATGAGAAGATCAGCCAGAGTGTGAGAAGCTGGACCCAGATAAAACGCGTCTGAAGGATGGAACCAAATGTCTTTATGAAAATATGACTGCATGCTTTCTACACCAAATCTAAGAAGGTTTGGATGGATCTGGCACTTTGGAGAGGAATATTAGCAAGCCAGATAAGTTTGAGAACATAGTTTCCTTTCAGTTATGCTGTGTAACCGATCACCTCATCTTCATACCAGCATTGGTTTCTCCTTTATGACATATTGACTGAAATAATACCTTTAGCTTACACAGGTTATAGACTTGCAAGGGCATCACTTTGGTCCCAAGCCATTCAGGAGACACAGCTGCCTCCAATAAAACTCTTAATCTGCTAAGACTGTGACAAAATGCTGCATATTACCTTGCTGTTCAAATAAGAGGGACTTTCTTTACATTATAAAAATAAAGCCTTCTCACCTGTCTTTGCCTGTTGGCCTAGTGCTCATTTTGCAGGAGAGTGCTGGGCAGCTCTGTAGCAAAATTCCAGAGCCATTGCTCCACACGGTTTACTGAACAGAACAGCAGGCTGGCTTGCTGCTTTCAACTACTGTCACAGTGACAAGTTGGAAGGAGAGTAACGTGAGGCTTCCCTAATCGCCCATCTGCCAACTTCCATCATTTTGTCATCATTTTTTCTTCTGTCTCCTCTCCTCTCCTCTCCTCTCCTCTCCTCTCCTCTCCTCTCCCCCCATTTCCCAGATGGTCACACAGCTGTGCAGCCTGTCTCTCAGCGCAGGCTTGCAGTGATTCATGCAAGCTTAGCTACAAATGAGCAAATTAAATGGCCAGACAGGAAAAGGCCCGTTCAGCTCCCCACAGTGAGAAGAAGGGTACACGGGAACTTTCACATCTTCCTTCTTATTTATTCAAAAGTTGTCATGTTCTTCAAAGGCATGAGTCCCTCAGATGAGACATCTTGTTCCTAATTATATCCCACAGAAAGGGAGAAACCGTGTGTCATATGGTAGTCCAGACTAATTGAACTGTATTTTCTCAACAGCAGAACAAACAGACTGTATATTTATTCCTCATGCAATTTATGTGCTAGCTGTACCAGTGCTGAGCCAATTTACATTGATAGATTGAACATCTATACTCTTTGCTTTGCTTTTGATGTCTGATTTTCAGTGTGAGGAAGAATAGGAGAAAATAACATGGGTTTTTTTAAACAAGTAACAGGACTTATTGAAACCAGTCTTGCAACTTCTGCTTTCTCTCTTTTTTTTTTTGTTTGTTTTTTTTTTTTTACATTAATGTTTTTCAATTTATTTGGAAATACGTCTTGCACAATTATCAAATGCATAATTTTGAGCAGAAAATGGTTGCTTCTTTTGCAATGAACCTAGAATTTTCTTACAGTGTACTCATAAAAGCTTTCAAAACCATCCTTGCTTTTTTTTTTGTGGCTTACATTTTTACAGTCACTAAACCCAGCCGTGCAAAACAGAGTGTATTCTGCTTTTCCCTTTTCCTGAAAGTGACGTGAGCTGCAAAGATGAAAATGAAGTGTCACACTCACTGAACACTTGAAAGACTGGACTAGATACAATTTTTGTTTGTTTGTTTGTTTTTTGGAAAAGCCACACAGGCCTAAACTTGTCAAAATACCAAGAGCAAAGAGGTAATGTAGGAAAAGAAAACAGGGCCCTAATTGACCTTTTGTCACTGAGTATCTAAGTAGACATCTATCACTGACTAATCTAGTGGCTGAAAGAGCGGTATTATGCAATAAGAGAAGAAATGCAATAATAACTCAACCTTTCCTGCAGATTTCTCATAACCCTTATAATTTGTGAGCTGAATTAGTGTCAGGGCTTGCTCCCGCTCAGTTTCTTGCTGGCAACTGTTGGCACAAAGTTTGTGGAAGGGAAATAGCAGGTGTACACTCACCCTGAGCGATAACTGGTCCTCACACGCATCCACGCTTGCCATGTGGCAGGCTTGGAGAGGAGCCTGCAACTTGCAACATGAGAAGCTGCAGCTGTTTGGTGTTCCTCTCTCCTCCTTATCTGGATGGGGCAGGACCAGGGGAGCAGGCAGAGGTAGAGCCCAGCTTCCCTCCGTGCCCTGCAGCCCCGCAGGTGATGTTCTATCACAGGCTGCAAAGGAAGGAACCTGTGTCACTTTTCTAGTGAAATAACACCATTTCTTTCTCAAATCAAAATCCCTGGGATTAGTGGTAGGATTCATGTCTACCTGCTCTGTGCCTGGAGCAGGTTTCCTAGTCTCCTAAGTGTGAGAAAGAAACAATATGCACCATATAAAAAAAATAATCTCCCCCAATATATCTAGGCAGGCTGAAAATGTTATCAGAAGAGGGACCAAAGGAATCTCTTTACTTTTCTGAATCATATAATATTATCCTTATGCAGAATAGAAGAGGAACAAATATTCTCTCATGGCTTTGTTTTGCTTCTTCCTCTCTGTTTTCCTTGTATTGATATGCCTGAAGATCACCATTTTTTCATAAATGTTTTCCTGCTCTATATATTGCTCTGCAAAAGACTTCTGTTAAGAGGTAGCCTCTATCGCTGTGTTCCTGGAAGGTTATTAAAGGGAAGAATATAATCAGTTTCAGCTTTTTAATAAGAAAACAAGATGGGTTGATGAATTCTAGGCAATGTGTCTTGTAAGGTCAAGAGACAGAGCGAGCTATATCCTAACATTAGCTCTCTGCTCTGCTAGGTAATTGTATAAACAAGAGGACAGATTTCAGCGCAATCCTCTTAAAGGATGAGATATCCCTAATAGACTTGCAGAAGCTCAGTTATCCACAGAAGGCATATGACTCCCTTAGAAAGTGTCTTTAGTATACCTCTTAACTGGGGAAGAGCTTAAAGTCACCAACAGTAAGATGGAGAGGGACATGTAGTACCTACGCTGCTGTATCTCAGCACAAACAGCTCTGCTTTGTCCAGTGACTCTTTGGTGTGAAGAGGTCCATGGAAAAAGGATCAGCCCCCACTTATGGGGACATCTGTATCTCTGGGCTGCAGAGCCACATATCCTCTTACCCCTCTGAGCCAGCCAGGCTGGAAGAGTTTTGTTTTTGTGAAAAAGTCAAGCTTCAAAAGAAGGATCAGAACAGCATACACAAAGGCACCATGGTTTTTCATGAGTATAGGACACTGTTTACTAAAAAGAAGAGCAATAAGAGCCTGACTTCCACATGTCCTATACATTCTCTAACTGCTGAGCGATAAGGTTAAGCAAGAAGTGTGTGATGAAGGGAAAATTTCAATTTTGCATGCACAAGGAGACCTAAACTTCAAAGCAATGTTTGGTCAATGGTAACAGTAAATAATGCTTTTCACCTGAAATTCTTAAAGGGTGGATTTTCAAATATTAATTGTGCCACCACTTAAACGCATTCACAGAGGCATTGAGACACCACAGCCACTTACCAGGTCATACAAGTGTTGCCCAGCATCTCATGGATATCCAAGCAAAACAGACAGCAGAACCGGGACAGTAGAAACAGGCACACCGGTCTGCATGGCAAACCACATTTCCAGTGCATTAAATTGTCATAGACCAGGTGAAACTATAGATACAGACAAAAGTATGCCTCTATTTTACAGTAAATCTTGTAATGAACAATGGTGTTAGCACTAGAAAATGGACTTGTTTGGGGTTTTCTCTCTCACTATGCAGTCAAGACCTTAATCTTCATTTCCATCCAAAAGTTCCTTTATCCAGAAGCTTTGAAGTTGAAACAGTCTTACTGTGGATTTACTAATACCTGTTCCACCTCTGAGTATTTTACCTTTCTGTATTGAGATTACCCAGGGCTTTTTACATAAGAAAAAAGGAGAAAACGCCCCAAACAGCCTGGCCTCAGTTTTGCATATGAGTCACTAGAAAGGCACAATACAGCAGAGCCACTGGAAACAGATGTTTTTGTTTCCTATCATATACTGCAGATGTTGTTCATAAAAAAACTAAAGCTGAGTTGGGGGGCTTCTTGTGCAATTTTCCCCCCATTCATTCCAAAATATTTGAACTTCAGTACAAAGAGCAGCAGTAAACAAAGGGTCTAGCAGATGGCTGAGAGTGGAGTTATCGCTCATGTTATCTCAATGCGTGCAAATGTCTCCTGTCTCTTGCATGCTATTTTGCAGAAGGTGTTAGATCACAATCAATAACACAAAGGATTTGAACACCCAGGTACTGGAGAAGATCTCCACATCAGAAAATCTCAGCGGGTTACCACCCCCCAACCCCCCACCCCCTCCAGACTAAAACAGGCAGCACTGCTAATAAGGTGTAGATTAAAAACAAGAGGTAAAAAAGGCTATCAGAAGAGAGGCTATACTTCTTCTTAGTTTTGATTAAACCCACAACTGTGAAGTTATTCCACATCTTGGGTTGAAATCAGAATTGTTTTCAAAGTTTACACCCTGTCTGAGATGCTGCTTCTGCTGCCATGGGATTCGGCAGAAAGACTGTCCTCAGCAGTGAACTCAAGGGAATGTGGAGAAAGCGGGAACATCTAAGTGTCGTAGCTTTAAGAGACAAAGCTCAGGGAACTGTATGATGTGTTTCAACAGTGCACTTCTACCTCAAATGTTATATATCAGCCTTTTACAGCACCATTTGGTTTGATGTGAAAGTGTCTTTAATGAAACCAAGCAAAAAAATTTTGCAATATACCCATAAAGCTACCTCAGTATTAACGGGCTCTGTTATATGTCAAGGAGGAATTTGGCAGCATTTCCCCATATTCTGCTGGGCAGTTGGCAGAATGTGATATCTGTTGAATGCTGAAAGAAAATCCAGTTGGTGTTTGTTCTGTTGCAAGATATTTTGATGTGGCTCTTTGAAGCTGAGAAACCAAAGGAGTTGAAAGACAGAGAACTTACGCAACCTTTTGTTCCAGTGCTGCTTATGCAGTAACGTGGTAATTCACAGAAAAAAGTAAATGACTCTTTTAAGAAAAAGAAGAGCAATCTGACTGCAAGGACATTTTTGGAAGTGATGACTAAAAGTCTTGCTTATACAAGCTTCTATGAGATTTTGTACTGCAAGTACGTTAACTGTAACACAGAGATAGAAAATTTATAACCAATATATAGTCCAATATAGACATCCTCCATTAGCTGTTAAAATTTAAATTTTATTCCAGACTTCCAGGTAATGTTTAGGAAAGACACTTAGACAGTCATTCCTAGAGAATAATAAAACCTGGAAAAAAAAAAGAAAGTCAGGATATTTTCCTCCTCCTTTCTTTCTTCTGCAAGAAGGCAAAGAATCTTATGTTTTCAAACTTATAGCCTTGCTTAGCTAGAAGAAAAAGCACAGATCCACAGAGAATCACAGAAGGGCTGAGGCTGGAAAGCATGTCTGGAAGTCATGTAATCCAACTACCTGCTCAGAGCAGGGTCAGCCATAGAAGGTTTCCCAGGACCATGTCCAGTTGTATTTTGAGTATCTCCAAGGATGGGGACTCCACAACTCCCCTGGGCAACCTGTTCCTGTGTTTGACCACTCTCACAGTAAAAAGTGCTTGCTTGTGTTCAGATTGAATTTCATCTTTTTGTTTTGCCTCTTGTCCTATCACTGGGCACCACTGAGCAGACCCAGGCTCCATCTTCTTTCCTGTCCCCATCAGGTATTTATACACATAGAAAAGATCTTCCCTGAGCCTTCTCCTCTCCAGGCTGAACAGTTGCAACTCTCTCAGCCTTTCCTTGCATGAGAAGTGCTCCATTCCCTTAATCGTCTTTGTGACCCTGCACTCGACTCACTCCTGTATGGCTGTGTGTATCTTGTACTGGGGAGCCCAGAACTGGACCCAGTAATCAAGGTGTGCCTCACCAGTGCTGAGCAGAGAGGAAGGATCCCCTACATCTACGAGTGTTGGCATAGCTCTGCCCATTGCAGCCCAGGATGCCATTGGCCTTCTTTGCTGCAAGGGTGCACTGCTGGATCACAGTCAACTTGTTGTCTACTAGCTTTGCCTTCTGTGCCAAGCTGCTTTCCAGCTGGTCAACCCCAAGCCTATGCTGGTGCCTGCGGTGGATTCTCCCCAGCTGCAGGACTTTGCACTTCTCTTTGTTGAACTGCATGAAGTTCCTGTCACACTGTTACTTCAGTCTTTTGAGATCACTGTCTAAAGATAAGCAAATTATTTTGCATAGGTGACGCTTCTGTGTAAATGCAAAATGTATGGTTCATCCACTCTTTTGACCTGCACTAGTGTAAGAAAGTGCATTGTGGTAGCAGTTGATAACACCCATTTCTACACCAATAGCATAATAAATTAGTGCTTATCATGTTTATTTAAGAGAAAACTGTGTTGGACACTGTTTTGCTAGAAACCATGCAAATAGTGCACAGAATTATAGGCAGCACCCACAGAACACAAAAAGCCGAACTGAAAAAGGAGCAGGAAGGTAGGTAGGAGAGGAAAGGATAGCACACATGCTGCAGTAAACTTAGCTCTCAAACAGTAGAAAACAAACCTTTTTGATGTCTTGATGGGTTTTTTACTCTCAGGGCTCTAAAAGAAGCAAGAGTTGAAGATGGAATACAAATGCTCTGACGCCATTCACACATTCTGTCAGCATTTACATAGACGTTTGCAGCTAAGTCTTTGAAGACAGGGAAAAAACTTTGCAAACAAAGTCAGCCTGAAGGGCAAAATGATTTAGCAAATCTAATAAAAATATGTCCTCTAAGATACAGATAAGCTGTTGGACCACACACCAACGTAGAAAGCATCTTAGTAGTATCAGATGTATTTCTGTCCTTGTAGTACTGTGACAATGCAGTCAGCTGCCTCCGGGTATTTTGGAAAAATGTCATTATCACAACGTCCTATGTTATTTTGTATAGAATTTCAGTTTATTGCTTCAGTACATTAACTTTTTAAGTGCAAGAAGCCTTAAGGGGTCTTATAGACTAGATAACATGAGCATCCACATCATACCAGGGAGGGCTATAAAAAGTGCTCAAGACAAAGAATAGCCTTGCTGGTCAAAAGAACTGACACTGCAAATAACAAAGTTTGATGAAGATAAAAAAAGGTAGTTTGATTTCCGTAGGTTTCCAGTGAACACTATAAATTGTTTAAAACATCAATTCAGTAACCAACATGCACATCACATAGTCTCAAAATAGAATATCTTTTTCTCTCTGGTTACGTGATGAGAATAGCTTGAAGCAGTCTGCATTTCTTCCACAAAACCCAATCTGAAAAATCACCCAGGACACTTTCCCTCAGAACATCCTCCAATCAGGTGGTTCTCCCTGGTGCAGCAAACTCATCAAGTGCCATGAAATCTTCAAGGATAAAATATTTCATGCTGCTTATGTTTACAGTCCAGTGGGACATGTACTGGAGAGTACTATCTTTCCATTTCTTCCTGGCTTAATACTTCGTAGAAGCTATATAATCACGAGAAATTAGGTTTCAAGTACAAAAAGCATCACAATGCTATCTCTAGACAAATGCTGAAAAAGGGGCCAAAATAATCTTTCTGGTGTCTACAAATAAGAGAAAATAAGTTATCCGTTTTGTCTAGTGTTGTTTCTAACTTTCTCAAAAAGTGAGAACTATGTTTACTTGCTATTCTTCCCCTATATTGTATTGCAGGAGAATATTTTTTGCTTCTGGATCCTAGTGCTTATCTTCTTTTTCAAAGTCTCCAGTAAAGATGTCTCACTGATATCATCAAAGTATCTGGAAATAGAATTCTTGGTTTAAAAAATTGAAAAAGTGTCTAAAACTAAATTCACACTGCTTATTCTAAATTTATATTAAAGCATGAGTGTTAACAGACTGCCCCTTCAGCCTACTTGGAAGATTTTTCACCTATCTGTGTAAAGTATATACTCGTAACAGCAGAACAGGCTAGCAGATTGTTTTTGTTTGTCTTTAAGCACTGAAGTTTGAAGGTAGTTTTCATACACTGTGGTGTGGCATATAGTTCAAATACCCCTAAGGACATTCATCGGTGTAACGGGACCCCATACAATGAGGAACCAGCTCTCTTGCTCATTAGAATCTGCCATCATCTGAACACAAGCATAAAAAATCTGACTGAGAAAAACTACATGAAGATTCTCTGGGATTCTCTTATTCATACTGGTGAGCCCATACACAACCGAGGTAGAGAGAGGCAGCTTCCTCCATGCGTAGTGAGAAAAGGTAGCAATTGTTGCTTGAATGAGACCCCACTGTTTCCTCCCTGAAGAGGTTAAGGACTGGGCAAATACAGCAAACTCAGCTTTTCTGCTGAGCTGATGTTCTAACCTTTAGCTGCAGAGAGAGGGCAGCTGTCATAGCCTCCCTCCACCATGTTCAGGATTAGCGATGCCTCTGTAAAGCAGGCTTTGCTTCAGAAACCCTTTGCAGAGTGCTGCTGGGTGGGCGGTGGGCAGAGCAGGTGTGGTTCATACCAACAGATGTGGCCAGCTCTAATGCAGACGTTACCTAAGAGCTAGTCACTTCCCACCCCCTTCATAGTCAGTACCAAAAAAACCCAGCACGTTTAGGGAACTATTAGTTTAATCCTAAAGAAAATATAAAAAGTACGTTAGGGGAATTATATACTCCAGAGCTCTCCCTCCCTCTGTTGACATTAACATAGGTTCAGGACAATTAACTCAGATGTGAACATGCATGCTGTAACCATTTAAACTGAGTTGGGACCAGTGTTACCTGAGGTCCTTTTTTATGTAGTATCCTTTCTCAGTGACCCCTGTGTCTTTCAGAGGATATATACACCTCCAGAATCTACAATTAAATGACAGACAAAGGAAGTTTCTTCTTACTGCCAGGTGAGAGGTGCAAGTCAGATTGAGCACCAAGCTGCAGGTATCTAATCATAAGTATCTGAATGAAGGGACTGGATTTAGTTGTACACACGTTGATATCTGGCATCACCTGAGATGCCCATAGTGTTGTGCCTAGTCTCCAGCTGTCACGCCAGACTTCACAGTTCTTCAGCAGGGAGGAAATAATCTGCCTAAAGCCTAATGACAAATGTCAGTAACAGCCCATGTGCTGCAGTGAGACACCTCTTTGAGTAGTACTTTGCCCCTTGATGTCTAGGAACAATGTTCTAGACAAACACTGTGACATCCTTAGCAGTCTCTCCAAAAGCAAATTGGTATAAAAGCATGGCATTTAGCGTGTGGAGTTGACCAAATGTTACCTGTCTCACATCCACTCAAGCAAATCATCTAGTGTCTCCCTATGGAAAGCAACAGGTATCTTGAGAGAGCAGTTTACCCCATCTGAGATATCTAAGTCAGTTTGGATAACTTCTGTGGGTTCCTGTTTCTCTCCATCAACTAGAGCGCAGCTAAGCCAGTTCCGACTAGTCCACTAACTTTTACATGAGTAAGTTTGAAAGAGATAAATCCTGCCCGAATATCCAAAAATGCAGCTGCCACTGTGGTTATTGTGTTTTTCTTTTTATACAGGAGGGACTTGAACCCTACACAATCACATAAAATATTGAAAACAGTCCCATAGAAACTAAAAGGTTATCAGGGGCTTTTAAGAAATATGTGCAATGAATGTCAATATCCGTTGCACAAATCTTTCAACAGAGAGATTCCTGCATGCAACAGTTACTCATTGAAAAGCCTTTCAAAACATGCCTACACTTATAGGCAAAACAGCAGAGAAAGCATACGGAAATGTCAAATTTCCCCAGGTCTGTCATCAGGTTTGTCCATTAGAAACAAAACTTCTTCCCAGCAGTCACATGAAGGAAGTTCCTAAGTAATCATTCACACAGAGTGTATGTTTTGCCTCCATTCCATCTTCAAAGCATCCCCTGGTGGTCCATTTATAGATATGAGATAGTTTTTTTCTCCTCCCCCCATATGAAAGTCAGTCCTGAATGTCAACCAATAGCTTCCATGTGAACATGGGATCTGCCCAGGGGGTGTACTAGCAGAAACCTACGACAAACTTTGATGTTCCAATAAGATAATATGAGACCACACGGACAATTGCCCCTAGGAAATATTAAATGTAGATTCTTTTGATCTCAAGAAATAAGATATTATTATAATTTAATACAATTTTCTGAAAGATTAAAATAAATAATAGTAAATGAAAACATACCAAATATGATTATTTTTAATGTGGGTAGAGACATTCCACATTATTTTTACTTGTATTCTTTTCAGGCAGGATTTTTCTGGTCTGGGTTATTCAAAAAATATTTTTATCTGAATAATTTAATCTTTTATAATCATTCAGAAATTTTTAAAAGCTGGATATCCACTTTTATGAGTCTGTCTCCATATTTGGCTATCTAAAACTAGGTCCATGACATCAGAGCTGGAATATCTTTCAAGCTTATTAAAAAAGTTGCTGGCCAAAAATAAGATCAATAAGTCTATAAAATGTTCAGTGTAACTTGTGTGACAGATCCCATTCTTACAGAACCATATCCTGGTTATAAGTGACATATTCATAGGTTGACTATATGACTTCACTTACTTTATCATGTTGCTGTGACAGAAGAACCATTGTATTTTATTATGATAAGGGCATGGAGAATTTTGCCAAACCCAGTTTTAAACATAGGAATGGAGAACATGCCATCAATAGACAGGTCTTCACCGAATACTCATTTAAGCAAACATGTGCCACTGATGTTATTTCATGGTTTGTGGTAACTATACAAAATATGATCAAAAATTCCTCTTTTGTTTCTAATGGAGCTCTGGTAATGTTTAGAGTGGGTTTATAGCGCAGGAGGTATGCAACAAGTATGACGTTAGCTAAAGTTCACATCACTACACAGTTTAAAACTCACTAGTACTTATAGCTTGGCAAACTGCAACTATAGAGCTGAAAAAAACCATGCCATAGTACTGCTGAAGGTAGGTTTTGTTTATGTTATGCTTTTTGGTTTTAAGTTTTTTGAGTAACAGACGTGATTTTGATGGTCATCATAAATGGTGTAGCTACTTCTGAGAATGATGCTACATAAAATATTCTTTAGATCATATTACAAGCAAGAGAGGAAAATAGAGAAATGTGCCTTGGACGTGTTCTGGCTTACACATCCATGTAAGGACTGTGCCTTGTATTGTGTAAATTTGCCCAAATCTGGCCAAGTTATAAACGTGAAAAATCATACATTTCCTATCTCTCTGAAACCTCATGCACACTTTGTCTTGCTAGTCCCACAACTAAACGGGATGCTGCTTGACCATGTGGCTGCCACTCTGGGCAGCTCCATCCCAAGTGCAGCAAAGTGTGCTCTGCCAGTGTTGGTCATGGATGCCATGTGCATCCACTCTGAGCACACACCATGCTCTTCCATTCCTGTGGCATGCCATGGGAAAGCTGCACTTGGAAGTGGAGTAGGAAACGAGAAGAGTGGGATGGAGAACTGAGGGGCAGAGGTTTGAAAGAGATGTGGTGAAAAAGAAGGTGTCAGGAGCTGAACAGAGCTGAGAGACGGAAAATTCATCCCTGATACATGGCAAATCATTAATGAGGAACATTAAGAGCAGATAGTGAGAGTGAGCAAGAAGTGGTGAGGCAAGACACTGGACCAAAAAAAGTGAAGAAAGGAAGACGTGGAGCTAGGGAGGAGCAGGAACACAGAATATATTGTATCCATTATGTCATATTTCCCGTAGGACCTGGGTAGAGGAGAGTTGGGTACAGCTATATCCAATGAAGAAATAATGAACTGACAACATAGCTGTCCTGTGATCAAGAACATATAGCACATGTGTAAACGAAAAGGGGAAAATAAGAGTGGCACAGCTTTCCTACTGCTCTTCTAATATACCCACACCCCTGAACAATTCCACCTGTGAAAAACCGCTAGCTTTTGAATGTCAACATTTCTGCTTTGTTATGAGGCTCCAAAGTCACTGGTCAAATATGTTCCTCCACCCCCCTCTAGTGGGACATCCACACAGCAAGTGTTTCCTCCCTTTTCCATTTTCCACCATACTTTGATGAATAAAGGCCTGCTCTGCATTCCCCACAACTCCGGTTCTGCTTCATGAGTTTGCTTGTGTGGGGGCACACATAAATACAGGCGCTCTTCAATTTTTTTTTTCCTCACATCCTCTGTGCTCAAATTAATTAGTTTTAAGCCACAAGGCTACATTAAAGAATCTTTAAACTACAAAATTGCCTGGTAGTCCAACATTAGAAAATGTCCAAATAAAGTTAAGTTTAATTCATCACTCTATGAATATGTGTTATGCCTGAGGATTGAAATGAAAGATCATAAGACTCCCACTTCATTAAAAATATAGGATGAACAGTACTTAGGAGTGAATCAGTTTTGTGTCATGACTGACGATCACTTGATGCTTTGGAGATGGGCACTGCATGAGACAGATGAACAAAAAGGATTGTGACAAAAGTCAATGAATGTTCCTGGAAAACCAGAGTCCAGCCTGTCTTTGTTAGAGATTTTCTATGAAAATCACATAAATTCTCTGTTCTCACATTTGGACATACAACTTGTGGTCCTGCAATCTTTTTTGAAGAATTGCTGAGCTTTTGCAGCAGTCACTAAGATAAATAGGAGCACTACTCTGAGCATACATACTGCTATACACTCTGAGAAATCAGACCTCAGGCATCTCAAATTACCACCCCAAATTAGCTGGCACTTTTGACAATTCCCTATCTGTAAAATGGGGAGAATGATACCACAGGGACATTATGAAGATAAATTCATTAATTTCTGTTAATAAGTAGGATACTATGAAAAAAAAGCACCAGGGAAAAGCCATTAGGAAATGAATAATTATGTATTCAGTGCAAGGTTTGGATGGTGTGCAGAAAATTAGGCATGGGGACATTTATTAAATGATGAGATGAAAAAGAAATACTGCATGGCTGCTCATTTTGTGAGCACAGTCCGCCTTGTGCACTGAATGAGGCAGGGGTCCTGCGGGTGGACGTGACTATGTAATTAAAGACTGTGCCATAATGCACGTGCACAGGCCACTGTCATTCGCTTATTTCTCTCTTTGTGTTGTGACTTTGTAATTGTAACATTCCTTTACTAAGTATATTGTGGGGTGATAAACATATATTTGGAATATGAAATAAATTGCTTAATGTTATGGGTGGGAAATTGCTAGGTCCCAGCTTAATAAATGCCAGGGTTTCCCTAATTTCTTTATCCAGTATAACCTGGTAAGTTTGTGGGAGAAGCAGGACTACCACTTCGGACACCACTAAAAATGCTATGACCTTGCATGAACATCAGTCTTTTTCTTGTGTCAGTATTGTTTGCTTTGTGAGTGAAATAAAGCACAGGTCGGTCTGTATGTAACTGTGGAGTTCAAGAAATCTTTATATTCCTCAGAAGCCAAGCAAGGTAAGCAGAGCTGGCACGCAGAAAATGCCACTGAGGGCATTGAGCATACTCTACAGAAAACAAAGGTAAACAGTTCTTTCAGGATGAAGTTCATATGAGCCTTATTTTCACAAGCATGTACATGTGGCTACTCAGAGATTAGAGGAGCCAACCTCTGAACCAAGTTCTGAAGAGGTGATTTCCAGGGTATTATAGCCTGAGCATCTATTAATTAATTTTTTTTCTTTCCCCAAGGAAACTAATGATTATTTCTTAGGTATAATAATATTTTCTTTAGAATGTCAAGCCTTTTTCACAGACTAGAAGCAGGAAAGTAAGTTCTATTTTCTTTTCAAATCTTTGAAGAAAATTTTTACAGCAATTCTCATGCTGAACTGTCTCTGTCAGACTTCCTGAAATTTCTGACTGAAGGGTGTGAAAGCCTGGGCAGCAGGCAGTGAGAAAAAGGTTAGCAACGTTCAAAGTGGCTGAAAGCACGAGCTTCCAGGGAAAGGTAATAGACATCTGTAATTGTGTTACTGCCAGCACCACCTGCAATATAACTGTTGTGAAATGTCACAGAAGCTTTGAGACACGTTTTATAAGGAACATCAGATGGATCTGAGGTCTTCTCAGTAAATGTGGCTATTCTACCTGCACCTCAGTAGCCGGTTGCTTTGCCAAGCTACCTTGTGATCACATCTCTCTGCTAGGTTAACTGTTTTTCAAAATCTGCCTTAAAGTTGTCAAAAAAGTTGGTTCAAAGCTCACTATAATCAGTAAAAAGAAGTTAAAATTGGCTTCACTGCAGATAGCATCAGTTGGCAGTGATCCTCTCAACCACAGGGGCTGCGGGATCTCATCAGCCGTTCCTACATCAAGCTGGCCAAGTCTGGGTGGCGTCTGGCTATTTACTTTCACGATAGTTGGAAGAGACAAAACTGCGGTCAGAAGGTCATCTTAGCTTCTGAATAAGGGCTCAGTTAGGTAGCCAGACAAATCACAGTATTTCTCAGCTGCATAAAAATTTCGTATAGAAAAGAGCGTACAAGAGGGTCATGGTGCAAATGGGTTCACAGTAGGTTTCCAGCCCTAAATGCTGTGGACAAATGTTTGGATTCTTCTGCTTTTTTTTTTTTTTTTTGTCATTTCTCAGGTGCTGTCCACTTTCAGTCTGCATAATACTCTCTCCAAAATGCAGTGGGGACAAATTTCCTAATATGACTATCTAAGCATGAGGTAGTCACCTCCCGAGTGTAAAAAAAAAAATATCTTTAGAGAGTGAAGCTGGTTAAACGCTTCTGAAAGTTGTCCTTGAGGTCTACTCACATGTTTAGGTACCTGAAGCAATTGGGAAATCCAGTTGTTAAAATGTTCCTCATATGTATGCTCTCTGGGAATTGTTTACACCTGAATTTCTTACGGTGCTGAAAATGCAACTGATTTCTTTGCTAACCTAATATAGTCCTTTCTAGAAAAATTATTTGGCATGAGTTCTGTTTTTTTCTTGGGAGGAAATGAATATACTTTTGTCTACAAATGAATGTGTGTATGAATGTATGTTTGAATATATGTATATACACATTATATATAAAAAACTTAATTTCATCTAGTAACTTACTGGTTAGTCATCAAGCTTAATAAAGATCATGCAGTCCATGCTGAAGAACAGCCTTTATTACTTTGGGTATTAGTAGCCAAGTTAAGCACCTCTGGCAGTTTGGACGGCATTAGACTTCATCAAAATAAATTCAAGACTATATAAACAAAGGCCAGTGTTGGCTGAAATGTGGAAAGGTTGCAACATGGAATGACAGACATGCTGATTTTCCAACATAAAATGAACATTTTTTTATTGACCTTCCTAATTAAGCAAGTTAGCACCAAAGCAAATTACCAAATAGTATGCAGAAGAGGACTTTGTTTTGGTTTTAAGTTTATTTTTGCTATTGCTTTATATTTGGTAAAACAGGGACTTCTGCTTTACATGAGGTTTCACCCTGTAAACAAGTCCATTTAACAATTCTCAGCTGAGTGGCGTATTTCCCTTGAATGATCTCCATTTCTAACGTGACATGGTGTAAGTGGTTATTTTCCTCTTTGTCAGGAGGCTGTATAGTTATGGTCATCGGTGCTTAGTCATAAATGTTAATTCAGCAAACAGCAAATAAGACAAAACTTTTGCTGTGTGCATAAGGCCACATAATTAACTGAACTGCTGCATTAAATGTAACTGAATCACAGGAACAGGCTAAACCTGATGGTTGTGATGGATGATGTGGCAAAAGAATCTAACTAAATAAAGGGTCTGTTCAGGAAAAATTAGGCTCCAGTGCTACTAATGTTTATTAGGCTCGGATTGGCGTCTCCAATCTCAGTAAAAAAGACTATTGCAGAGGAGGGAAGTAGGATAAAATTGGGTCCTATTACTTTAGGGTGAGAGAAATTGAGTTAGCAATCCTAATGGATATAGTTGTCAGCACGGGAACCCCAATTTGATGGGGGAAGAGTGAGAAGATGGGCGCACATTGCATCAGAAGGGGGGTCATGGGGTATGAGAAAAGGAGGAGTGACCAAATGGGACCCACGATGCGTGTGTGAAGCAAGTGTGGCCTTGTAGCTTCCCCTGCCCTTGCTCACGCAGCATTTGGTATGTCAGACCAGCATTCAGAAGGGACCACTGGAGGTGAGGTGTACCATCTAGGAGAGATATAGTGGTACCTATTGCAGAGGAGAAACGGGGCATTTAAATCCCAGTAGTCAACCAGGAGCTTAACATTGCCACATCAATCCTTCTAACTGTTCAAACTGACCCTTCTGAATCTCTGTTTCAGTGTTATCATTTTCTATTAAATTTGACACCACCTGAAGCTTGGTCAGTTACTCTCTTTGTTCTAGAGTGGGTTTCCCACTGGTCTGGACATTGTGTTGTCACTTGGAGATAATTTCTTATTTCCTACAAGAACAGTGTCATGATTTTGTTACAACTGCGAACACTTATAGTCATCAAGCATTGCATTTATGCTTAAATAAATGCAGCAGAGGTGGTTTTAATGCCTTCTGTATATTTCTGAAGAGGGAAGAGAGAGGTAAAAAATTCCTTGATAGGGCATTAATGAAGTTAAAATTTTAGTAGTTCTGATATAGAAATGTGAATATATTGCATTAATTCCACAAGAATACAACAAATACATACTCTTTTTCCAGCATAAAGAAAGAGGAAAAGTGTTTGATACCCTTTTAGAGGCCAGCTGGTCAGAAAACATTGAATTCCTCTTTGTGGCTGCCTTATGGCAGAGTGAGAAAGCAACTACATGGTGAAATTGAGGACACTCACTTCATCCCTGTTCCAAAGTCACAAGTTTGGTAAGGAGCAGAGTCAGGAATGGTGCGGGTATCTCTTGAAAAGAGCTCAATGACCTTTTTTGTTCAGGCAACTCACGAAACAGCAGCAAGTAATTCTACAAACACACCAGATAACTAGACAACTGCCTAAGGCTGAAGTTGTTACAACTTTACAGAAGAAATCATTGGTCACAGCTTTTCTGAAGTTTGAATCATCTCCATTATGTAAGGAAACTTTATATCATCCAACATTACTATTAGTATTCAAAATATCTGATTTGGGAATTAGAGTTACCAAATCTGTAGCATGGCATCCTGCAACAAACATTCCATATTTCTAAATGTCTGTGCCTCTTTTGCCTCTTCTTTACAATTTCCCTTGACTAAATCATTCCTTTAATATCAGGATATCCCATGTCATATTTTTATGACTAACAGGAGAGAGAGGGATGAAAATTTCCTTACACATTTGAGCACCATCTTTACCAGAAGTTATTCATGGGAATGATAGGTGATTTTTCTGTTTGTTTGTTTGTTTGTTTTCTTTTCTATTCTGCACAAAATGAACTTCATTACATGAGTGCTTAGGAGACCTGTAAGGATAATTCTGTCAACTACAATGTTAATTTCTCTCCAGCACACTCTTACTTCTGAGCGTAACGACCAGAGACAGAAAAAAGAGCTTCTTCCTCTACAGCTGTCCAGAAAATTTCATTGCTGATAGAAAATGCACTGATCCTAACTGGAGACAGCTTCTATTGGTGTATTATTTCATACTATTTTTTCTGTGTAAAACAAGTGGAAAATACATAGTCTTACTGCAGTTCCATCTCAATAGCTTTCCTAAAGGTCTTCTTCCAAAATCATCTTCTGCTTAAATCTCCCTATTCCCTTCTTTTTCTTTATTATTTTCTTTAAAAAATAATGTTTTTCCTCTTGAGCTTTTGGTATAGTTTGATAGGAGTCCTTCAGCGATAGTTTCATTATGTTTATTTTGATTTTTAAAATTCTTATTTGAAAATACTTGAAAGGATTTTTTTTTTTCTCTCCAAGGGGTCATCAGAAGTTTCTTCGTAAAAATTCATTATTTTTAAAGAAGTTAGTATAGGTGAGAAGGAATCTTCTTGTAATTATTCAGCAATATTCAAATAGCTTGAGTAAATTAGTAGCTTTTACTTTTTACTAATCGGGAATTTTTTCTTTCAGCAAACATCTAATAAACCACATTCCTCATGTCATTCTGCTCCAGTACATACCTGTGAATAAAGTTAGATCAATCAATACACAGGTTTATGTCATTCTTCAACTGAACTGTATGAAAGAAGGGCTCACTAGGCTGAGAAAGCTGTGAAAATGTTCTTCTTTGAACATCAGTATAAGCCAATGTTCACATGCTTGGTCATACTTGGCCACTCTTCCAGGTGACATTCATACCCACCCTTTAAAGACCCATCTATCTATTATACTTAAAGGTCAACGTTGAAATGGGGGAAAAAAAAAAGTATATTTCCTGTAACAGTAACTGCTCTTTCCCCTTGAAAAGATCTTTCTTCCTGTCCATTACTTTAGGCCTTTCATTATTTTAAACCTGCACCAGATATTGGGAGAACTAGTTTGTCAAAGTATCTTATTTCTAATGTTACTATTGCGTCATGGTTAGTCTTTACAGTTGTGGTCCTCATGAAAGATTTTATTTTTCATAATACGGCAAATAAGGGTTAAGCAGTGTCTTTTCAGAAGGCTGCAATAAATAGATGAGGAACTTTACATGCTGCCATGTTTTCCTGTAAGGTTTATGCTTAGGTGTCTTATTGTGTTTTTAACTCAATTGAATTTGTAGTTTTTCTAACATTTTTTTCCATTCTAGTTAAATTTCCTTAAAAATACAGCCATCTAACTTTTCTGGTTTGTCGTTTTTTATTTTATATTGAGAAGCACTGCTAAATTTACATGTTTACAAGACTAGTACATTTAAGGAAGATGTTGATCTTGTATGGAGAATCACATGTGCATATTAAACTACCTTTACGTTCCCTCCTGGATCCATCTTCTATTGTTTTCGTATGAAAATTACTAAAGCTGAGGATTCCAAGGGTAGCACAAACAACAGTGGTGAAAATGTGCACCACTCTCATTAAATCTGAGATTTGTTTCCTACCATAAAAACACCGGGACTTCTATAAAAAGTAGAAACACACAACTCCTCATTTTATCTCCAAAATCTTCAAAAAATTATTTATTCTTTTACTTCAAATGATTTTTCTTCACAAACAAAATATCCCTGAAAGATATGCTTTCAGTTTTTCCAAACTTGTTCATTTGTTTTGCAGTTTTGAACTCTGACAGATACCCTTTTTGCTTGGAAGGAAAAGAATTTGTCCCTTAAACCATCATCTTTCTCAGAAGTTTGTAAAATTTTGTCATCACATTTCTCTTCAGGTTCCTAACAAGAACGTCATGTGCAACACAGTTCTCCAGAAAGTCTCTATTTTCTAGTTGTAACTGAAGCAGGTATAAAACATTAAGGCAACCTCTTACCTCGGCCTCCAGCTTTGAAAATTTGAGATCCCCAGAACTGCTCAAATAATATGCTGTCTCTTTTGAACCATATACTAATGTCTCACTGTCTCTAATTAAGATGATTGCCAAACCAGGCATCTTCTCTGAAGGCCTCTTGTTACAGATCTGTCTGTCCTTTTTTGTGTCACATTCTTTGTTTTAACTGTATCTTGAAGTTTGTTCCATTTTACTAATTTGCAGGAGGTCCAATTTCTTCTCACTTCCCATAATTTCTTATAATTTTTGGACTGTCTAAATTTATTCTAATTCCAGGATTCTGACAGATACTGTCTTTTCTTAGTTCCTGTTTTCTTTTTCAAAGATCGGAAACTTGAGTAATAAAGCTTTCTCTCATTACTGCTTGCCAGAAGCCCATAACATTTTTTAATCTATTTCATCTTTAGCATTTCTCTTAGAAATTTCTGACGTGCCCGTATAATTCTTGCACTTTTATGAGTTTGCAGGATATAATTCGGCTCAGGCTCCATCTGTACTGTTTGGTTTTTGATTACTAGCGTATTAGCACCAAGTGTAAGTGGTGATGGCAGCTGATCATTGAGGAGAAATTGGGAGGGAGGATGTCCATATATTCTGTATTGTGACAGTGAACAGTATGTGTGAGTTGTAATTTCAAAGTTCCTCATTTTCCAAATACTGTTCAGATCTCATATTTCTAACATTTTACTCGGTCTTTGTGTCATTTCCTTTGTCCAGTTCTCAACTCCCTTGACCTACAAGGGGCAGTTTACGACATTTCAGCAGTGTCCTGTTCCCTGAATTTATGAAGATACCTTAAAAACAATAAAAAGAAAATAATTGATTCTGCCTATGGCTCATAGGAAAACTATTAGTTTTCATTCCTCTTTCGATGACCTTTAATCTGCCTCTTTAGTCTTCAGACTATGCCCTAAAACAAAAGTGACTTTTAGCTAATAAAGTGGCTTTCATTTTCTCAGTTAGCTCTTGCAGAGAACAATGTGCTCTGTGTGTATTTTGTTCCTATTTATTTTTTATCCCTAGCTTGCAAATGGGTTTCTTTTACAGTATATATACCTGGTATATCTACCTGTATTGCTTGTAAAACCTTCTCTTTCTTGACAGAGTCATTTGGAACATTAACTTTTATAGATACAGTTTTCATTGACTCACAAATCCACAATTTATCAGACCATACTATTTTAACCTTTTTGTTTCTACAGTATAATTCCAACCCTGTCAGACTAAGACCTGCCAATACGGCGTTAAGCTGTAATACTGAGTGTATAGCTTAAAACTGACTTTCAGTTTTTATAATATATAATAAATAATAATATGCATATATTATATATATATATAATATATATATAATAAATGACCTGGTTATTTCTCAGTCTCCCAATATATATGGGTTACTTTTAAAATCTTCTTTCATCATTTTATACAGAAAATTAACTTTCTTAACCATGGTCCCAAACAGCTAAATATGTCACCCCACTTTACTCCTCAAGCCTTGCTTCTTCCTCAGTTCAAAAGCCCATCCATGTGGATCCCCAGAATAGTCCTTTACACAACCCTATTTTTCTTTACCCCTAAACATGGAAACTCACCCTCACCCGGGGATGGTGAGGAACACCCATCCCCTCTTCACCTTCAGGGTGAAGTTCCCCCGGGGGTTTTCAATCTGTCACCAGGGTGAAGATGCAGCCTCATATTGTTTAACGAGATATTGGTGTTCGGGCAGAACTGGGAGGGGGATTACTCCATGTTTCAGGTCATCCTCCTCATTTCCTGTCTAAATCTATATCCCCCTTGCTTTCCTTTCTTCTTGGGTTTAGAATTATGCTTGGGTTTGTTCAGAAAGGACTCTGGAAGGAGGCAATTTGGAGACCCCTGTGAGCATCGGCCTTACTGTTGCCTTTGTTTTCAGATGCAGAAGACAGCAGGTCGTTCCTTAAAACAGTTAATGGAATCTCTCTCTCTGTGCCTTGTGGGAAACAACTAATTTTTAGCTTATTTCTTCCTTTATGTTCTAAATCCACTTGATTTTATTTTCCATATCCATTCCTAACTATAGTTTTGCAGGTTTTAGTCAGTATCTGTAGATTGCCAATCCTATTCCCAGTTCCTTCTAATTGATTCTAAACCTATCAAATCTTGATTGCGCTGGCAATTTATGTATCAGGTTACTGAAGTTAAGCCAGAGAGGAAGGGACAGTGCATTTTCTCTCGGATATCCATTTTAAAGTGTCACAGGTTGTGCATTTTTCTTCAGCTTTCAGTCATAATGTATTTGCTCAAGTGGTATGAAGTCAAAGAAGCTCATTTTTGTGTAACTCTGACAGTAATTTTAATTTTATGTAAATCAGTAAGTAAAGTTCTTAGAAGCAGCCTGTCCTATTCATTACACTCCCCATGATTTTGTTTACCACTCAGGAACAAATGAGAGAGATAAGGGATAGAAGGAGAGCACAAGAGAGGGCACACAGCTTGTTTTATAAATTGCAAGACACACAAATAAATATCTTAATAACTGAACACAGTTCTGCTTTAACCAGCTGCATTCAGTATGGTCAAACAGAAAAAAATGTTTTACACGAATGTCCTGTAAATGGATGTGTTCTTTAACTACTCCAAAATTGCTTGGTGGCATATGAGAAATAACTACAACTGTCTCATCCAAAATCCACATCTTCTATTTAAATTTCAGCCAGTACAGTATTTTCTGCTGCTTCTATTCTTTCTGCACAAATGGAAAATATTTCTGTTTCCCTCAGCCCACAGTTCAAGTAGAATTCTGACTAAGTGGAGAGCTCTGTATCTTTGCCTGTCCTACTAAACTCCTTGTGAAGCTGATGGAGAGAAACAGGAATTTCTAGGACACAATTGATCACCCCCTAATGGAGATACCTATAGTGAGGCTGGTGAATGATGAATGAAGAAGCCCATTTCTCTCCATGAACTGTAAAGAAAGAATAGGATGTCCAGACCAGATGTAGGCTGCAAGAAGAACCTCCCAGCTCTAGAATGTTTCAGCTATACTTACATCCACAATAAATAAAACACATTAATTACTGGTAGATGTGCCTGTTCTTGAAACTAAAAAGGATGATTACAATCATATAACCTGATTTCCTGCATAACCCTGGTATTTTAAGCAATAATCCTTTCACTGAGCCAAATAACTTGTGACCCAATGAAAAAGGTCCATTTCTTCCTTGCCTGCCTTCCTCTCCCTCTAAGATCAAACTCTTGGACCATCTTAAATCTAAAGTCTATGAACAATGTTGAAAATCTGTTTCCTAGAGTATAGGGCATTTCCAAGGCAAAATTAATAGGTTTGCTTTCTGCCCATCGTGTGCCCCCTACCAAAAATGTGTACTGCTTACTTACTTTATTGTCTTCTTTGTAAAATTACATAGCCCAGTACTCAATGCCCTGAAAATCACTTCATATTCCCAAACCTAGTCAGAAAGTCAGATTGTTCAGGGTTTAGAGTTACTCTATTTTTGGTATTTTATATATATTTCACTATATTGTGGAACTGCTTTTGTTTTGTCTTTTTATTGTAGTGCTAAATTTGGCATTAGGTTTTAATAACTGTGCAGTCCTTTGAGACCATGCTGAAAGGTATTTTATCAATTTAAGTTACTATTCTATTATTGCTCTGCCCCAAGGCTCACCTCATTTTCAGCAAAGCCCACTCATTTTTTGTGGAGTCATCACTTTTTCCCTCTATTCACTCAGCATCCCATTTCCCCAGCCTTTTGTTTCTCATTGAGAAGGGCCAAATGAACAGCTCTTTCTAAAGCATGACTCCATCTGGCAGGATTATTCTGCATTGGAACTTGCCTGGTGCCACCCTCCTCAGAAGCCAAAGGTATCAGGTATCACCTCTGCGTGTATCTTGACTCTAGAAAATAGGAGTATACGAGATGCATGAAGGTCCATTGGGTCCAAGGATATACTTGGTTCAAAAGTACCCAAAATATACATCCAGACTTTGAAGTATTTCATCTCTGCTTTCATGATGCTCCCAATTAGCAAAGCTAGACTTGGGGAAGGTGGGAAAGTGTTTAATCTAGCAGTGAGGGATGAATTTCTTACATGTCATTTGTGTCAAGGGATGGAAAGTGTCACTGCACCACAAATCTCTTTTTTTCGTGGAAGAGGAGACCTTTTCAGGTCCTTGCCTTGAAGCTTTTAACTAAACTTTCATGAAGTTCACCACTGGGCCTATAAATTGTGAGCTCCGTTGTGGTGACTAAAGACACAGCTTTCTAGAATTAAGATGAAAATTTCAGAAACAGGGAAACTCTGTTTTGGCGCTGATAACATGGGGCATATATCTCCCCATTTTCTGGAGGAAAGCTAAAACCAGTCTTCTACTATAAGTCTATCTTCAACTAACATACTGAAGGGCAGCTACAAGACAATGACAAAGATCAGAGGTGGGGCTACAGAGGGTAAGAAATCCTTCCAACGACAGATATGAGCTTTTAAAGATCACAGAAAAGAGGAACCACAGAAATAGGAGGTCATGTGGTCCAAACCCTGTGCTCAAGCAGAGACACCTAGAGTCAGTTGTCCAGGACCGTGTCCAGATGGCTTTTGAATATCTCCAAGGATGGAGACTCCACAACCTCTCTGGACAGCCTTTGTTTCAGTATGTGCCCATTGCCTCTGTTCCTGTCACTGGGCACCACTGAAAAGATCCTGGCTTCATCTTCTTTATACTCTCCCTTCAGCTATTCACATACATTGATAAGATCCCCCCGTCAGCCTTCTCTTCTCCAGACTGAACAGTTCCAGCTCTCCCAGCCTTGCCTCTCATGAGAGATGCTCCAATCCCCTGGTCATCTTTGTGGCCTTTTGCTGGTCTCTCTCCAGTATGTTCATGTCTTTCTTGTACTGGGGAGCCCAGAACTGGACCCAGCATTCACCAGCACTGAGTAGAGGGGAAGGATCACCTCCCTGGACCTGCTGGCAACACTTCTCCTGATGTAGCCCAGGATACCAAATGGTCCAAACAGTAATGGGGTTTGACAACATGTTATAAACCAAACTTTATTGAGGCAGTAAGAAAGACGAGCAATGATGAACCCACACAGTGACTCACCTGATCACCTATAGCAAATACAGGATCATAAGCAGTGCCATGGCTCCAGCAGATTATCAGGGACACTTAATGTCCAGGCCATCTTACAGCAGCAGTCAATTGTACAAATGCCTTTTGAATGTGGGTAAGAGTCATGCCACCTCTTGGTTCCACCAATGGTAGTGTGATTTGAGAGAATCATACCTCACGTGGCAGTAGCGTGTACTACATGTCATTTTGGACTAAGTGTGTTGGCATCCTGCCTGCATGCCGATGTTGGTCAAGGGGCAGTGTGTCATACATACTATTAGCCATCATGGGCATGTTGCTGGCTTATGTTCAACTTGGTGTCCACCAGGACCCTCAGGTGCTTTTCTGCCAAGCTGCTTTCCAGCTGCGCAGCCCCTGGCACACATGGGGTTGTTCCTCTCCAGGTACAGGACTTTGTACTTCCCCTTGTTGAACTTCAGGAGGTTCCTGTCAGCCCATTTCTCCAGCCTACTGCAGTGTCTCTGGATGGCAGCACAACCCTCTGATACATCAGCCACTCCTCACAGTTTTGTGTCATCAGCAAACTTGCAGAGGGTATGCTGCCCCATCATCCAAATCATTAATGAAGATGTCAAACAGGACTGAACCCAGTATTGACCTCTGGGGTACACTGCTAGTTACTAGCCTCCAACTAGAGTTCCTGTTGCTGATCACCACCCTCTGGACTTCACCATTCGGGCAGTTTTCAATCCACGTCACTGCTCATCCAGCCTACAATTCATCAGCTTCTCTATAAGGATGTTATGGCAGACAGTGTTGAAAGTGTTACTGAAGTCAAGGTAAACAATATCCACTGCTCTCTCAACCAAAGGGAGAGAAAGGACTTTCAGAAAGTCTTTGTCTAAGTCTCTGGTGGAAGCCAGTCCATCAAATAAGCACTCTTACAGTGTAGAATAAAAAAAAGGCATTCATAAATTGTCTGTTATTGCTGCCAAGAGAATAGTCCTGCTGGCCCTTCTTTACAGAGAGAGGGAGAAAGGCAGACTCTTCCAAGGTGGACTATTTATAGATTACAAGTGGGACACTTAGACTGGATTACTTACCTTCTACAACTACTTTTCTCTCTACAATAACTACAAAGACAGCCTGGAGTATGGCTATATTTTTGGACCTCAGCTAATTTCCTAAAGCTAGATTGGCTGAAACCAGGCTAAAATTAAAAGTGCATTTCTCACCACTGCATACCTTAACATTTTGCTGCCTCTGTGTGTTTGAGTAAAAATGTTTAACATAATTGCTAGCCATTTGGGTATGATGCTGAGTACAGAGATGGTAATATTTGCAGATGATGCAATTACTTAAATGACTGAGACTGAATTATCTGTCACTAGCCTTTCTTGAAACAAAATATGAACTATATAGATGGCTGATGTGACTTGGCGTTTCCTGTACAGCATTCCCCCTGCTTGATGCCTATACTGAGCTTTTATCACTGTTGACTAAAATCCATAAAAAACACCAGCAGAAAATTCTCCAGTGGATTTCATGCATCACTTGCTCTTACGGAATCAAAGTCCTGTTGAAAAGGAGACAGGATTCTGGGGTAATTTTGGGCATTTAGGGTTTGAGAAAAGAAGAATATAATTGTATTATGAACCTGACTTCTGGTCAAGAAGGTGTTGGTTTTTTTTTCCAATAGTAAACTTTTCAAAAGTTTCCTGATCTTTGTTGGAACATTGTTCTATAGCAAAATCCCTTAGCTGCATTCTCTCATCCAAGAAAGCTTTATTCCAAGTTTTCACACATTTTGGTCTGGAATCACAGGTCAGGTAGAGAAAGGAAAAGAGGCTTCATCACTAAATTTGGTCCAGGGGAGAAAGATGGCAATATCCTTCTTAAAGTATGTCAATACCTGTGCACCCAGTGCCAGTCAGAAAACAGAAATGAAAGGCACGCAGACATCAGTCTTGAAAACGGTTCTTTTCCTTTATTTTTTTACCCCTAAAACTTAAACAACACATAAGCTTATGAAGAAGCTCTTATTTTATCCACATCAGTTTTCAAGTCTCAAAACAAAACTAGCTGGCAAGTCAATAGCTATGCAAACACTGGACATTTTTTCTTTGCTGCAAGTCTAAAACACAGTGGGATGAGAACTAAAAGAATACCTCTTACTTATTCTCCGCAGCTTCAAGACAGCTCTATCTTTGGCATGGAATAAGCATGGAGGAACTTTAATAACAACACAAGACCTAGTGCTGTAACCCAGGTTCATAAGTTTCTTTTTCGTTGCCTTCAACAAAACCACCACTTAAATCAAGCTCTCCTTAAGAAATGCTGATCTGCAGAATATTACCAGATGGGTCTCCTGCCTTCTGAAGAAAGGGGGAAATGAGAGAGCCTCATGTTTAACGGCATATGAAAGAAGAAATACAATGTGTAAACTTTCCACTGACGGATATAATAGTGTTCTCACTTTTAAAGAAAAACAGTACTTCCTAGCAGGAGGCCTGCAAGAAATTTAACAATTACTCAAGATTTAGTTGTACAGCATGGCATTTTCGAACATGTGCAGAGTCTGTTATTTTTTGTAATTAAATTAATTTAAATAATAAATAATGTAATTAAAATACATTTGGACTGTGCAATCCCTAGGGCTGGAACTGTGTGTGGAGAAGTGATGCATATTCAATGTGAAGTTTAATGAGTAAGAAAATGCAGAATCCTGGAAATCTGGTAACGTGCAATATAGTTTTGGCACCCTCCCCCTTCTCCCCCATTCCTTTTCAGAGTAAAAGAGGGCCCAAATTACCGAATCAGGCTTTAAATCATTCACAAGTCTCTTTTCCTAAAAAGGAAATGTTGCTAGTGTTTAGGATTTTTTTAGCACAACATGTGGTTACCCAAATGTTTCCCTATCTACAATAGCCCTAGTGAAAAGTGATAGGAAATTGACTCTGTAACCCTGTAATAACAATGTTTACTTTACCTTCATCAGAATTTTACAGACTATAGGAAATCATTACTTGTCTCTTCGTTACAAGGCTGACCCTGATTAAAAACTCCTGCTGAGATTTTCAGAAAAGACTAATGCTGTCAGAGCTTTACTTTTAGGGATCATCATCATTCTTGATTTTCTGAGTGTGGATGCTGAGTGTTTTCTGAATACCGCCCTCCATTAAGTTCTGCAACAAAAACTGAAGGTCCCCAGTCCCTCTCCCTAACTCACAGAAGATTTTCAGTTTTGACGTTGCCTGTCAGATAAACACAGTTCCATCTCTGTGATCCAGGCTGCTGAACTCAGGCAGAAGGACTTAGTCCTCCAGGCGTGATTTTCCCCATGACTACATGAGACACAGCATATGACCCAGCTAACTCTGCCTTTGGGAAAGGGGCAGAGCTCATCCTGGAGGCACGGTGGGGCCTGGGGCCAGGGGATGCAAGGACCTACAATGCCTAAGCAGGGGTGCCACAATGTATATTACTCTCAGGGTTTGTTGCTTTGTGAGGGGATGATAGGAGCCTTACGTGTGATGTCTTGCCTTCTGTGCTGGCCAGGTCGGGATGGCAAAGCTTCAGTCAGCCTGAGAAGTCAGTCTAAGCCAGGGCTGCCATCACCTCTGTAATGGGATAGTACCCACGATTAAATCATAGAATCACAAAATAGTTTGGAAGGAACCTTAGAGATCACCTCATTCCAACCCCCCTCCCATGGGCAGGGACACCTCCCACCAGACCAGGTTGCTCAAAGCTTCACCCAGCCTGGCTTTGAGCACTTCCAGGGGTGGGGCAGCCACAACTTCCCTGGGCAACCTGTTCCAGTGCCTCACCACCCTCACAGTGAAAAATTTCTTCCTAATATCTATTCTAAATCTCCCCTCTTCCAGTTTGAAGCCATTACCCCTCATCCTGTCACTACATGCCCTTGTAAAAAGGTCTCTCTCCAGCTTTCTTGTAGGCACCCTTCAGATACCGCAAGGCTGCTATAAAATCACCCCGGAGCCTTCTCTTCTCCAGGCTGAACAACCCCAGCTCTCTCAGTGTGTCATCACAGGAGAGGTGCTCCAGCCCTTGGATCATCTTTGTGGCCCTCCTCTGGATCCACTCCAACAGGTCCACGTCCTTCTGAAGACTCCAAAGCTGAACACAGTACTTGTAGCTTAAGGGGGCTCTAATATTCTGCTCATTTTGGTGGGCTGCAAAAAGCTTACATTCATGCTGCTGACTTTCCTGATTTCATAGTCATTCAATATTTAACATTTTCATTGAGATTGGGGTTTTTTTTGTGTGTGTGTGTGTGGTTTTCCCTACCTTAAAACCCCAGTTCCTGCAGCCAGGTAATCACAGGACAAGCTGATTTTCCACTAAAAATCATCTGCCAGGGTGATTGACGAAAATTTAAAACACAGAATTGTGAAGATTCAAAAAACAGATGAAAAATAAAAAACCTCCTTACATCCTTATTGTTTTCTTAAGCACTGACGATCATAAGGCCTGTCTAATGGTTTCAGGAGGCCTGAGTCAGGGGTTTGAAATCATTAGCAATATTGATGCCTCTGAGAAGTGAATGCTTAATACTGTCCTTCTTGTGGCTGGCCAAAATGACTGTTCAGCTTGCTACTTTGCTTACAGACAAAAGAGCCTTTATTTCAAGTGGTAAAGGTCAGGGGTTTGGTGCTGAAGACCCAGGAAAATATCCTGACAGGTGAATATGGCGTATACGTGTGCATGTGGCCACTTTCTGTTATATTTAACTATTATCAGTATTTACATACCAGGGTAATTCAAAGTTTGAAGTAAGTGATTACAGAGTAGCCAAGGGATAGCCCCCTGAGTTTTTTAAAAACTCCGTCAATAGGAATAGGCTGTTTGCTTATGTCCTTTTCCATCCCTTCCATGCCAATATGACAAACTATAATCTTAAGGGGTTCCTAATAAATGAAAGGATTTCAGGTTCTTGTGATTGCTCAGAATAAGCTGTATCCTGGGGCGGTTTCCAGTTTTGAGCATGACACACTAAAGTATTTCTGATTCTAATACTGACTGACCTCACTGGAAACTTTGGGTACCTACACTGGAGCTGGGCATCTAATGCTTTTCTATATTATATGCATGAGAATGGGACCCCTTTCCTAAATATTTCACTCAATATTTTATTTATTCCAAAGTTCTCCATGTATTTTTGGTGAAAACCTATACAAGGTACAGCTGTAGATGACAGAAGGATATTTTCACCATTTAGCGAAATGTAGCCACTTCTATTACAAAGCACAGTTTCCGTGTTGGGAACATGGAAGGATTTCCAAGTGATCGGAAGGTGGCAGCAGATCTCTGTTTCAGTTCTCCTGAGGTGATTTCAACCTCTATAGCAACTGAGAAAGAGAGAAAAGAAGGAAGAAAGGGAGGAATAACATTTAAAATTAACTTACAGAGGAAAAAAGGTATCTCAGTTTTAATGCCACATTAAATAGCTATGAGAGGACTGCCTCTCACCTCTCCTCATCACATTGCACAAACTCAAGAGCAGGTCCCTCACCAAATGCCGTGGAGATTCAGCAAAGAAGGGAAAGCATTCCCACCATGCTTGGAATCCAGTGTGACTGGCAGCCTGGGAAGTGGCCAGGGGGTGGTTAGCCTCAGTGAATGTACGAGCAAGGGCAAAAGTGGCCTCAGCTCTCGCACCGAACACGTCAGCACTGTAGTCTTCACTCACACTGAACAAATGCAAATACACAAGCCTGATGCAGCTGCAGTTGAGCCAATGTGTTGGGTAATGCAACTCTCATCCCTTCCAAGAGCAGATCCCCCCATGCCTTCCCATCCCCTCTGGGAGCAATGCCTGGGCAGATGTAAAGGGAGGGCCTCTTTTATTCAAAGGGGAAAGTTGCTCCTTCTTTCTATGAACTGTGTTGGGGAAGTCTCCAGGGTCATTGCGATGGATCCTCCTCAGATAGGGACCACTCCCTCCGCCCAGGGCTCCCCAGGCAGTGCCCAGGCCATAGCATACCCAGTCCTGGAGGCAGCCCTGCTCGGAGCAGGTGCCCATGGCAGCCCACCATGCTTTTTTTGGGTGCCCACCTGCTGGAGAGATGCCTGCAGCCTTCTCATCTCCCCTAAGAAGGCAGAGACTCATATGACTAACTTCCACATTTCTGTGAATCCTGATGGCTGTCCCTACAGTCACTCCCAAACAAATCTAGCTCATAACAGAGACAAAGAAATAACATGGGCATTGCCTTGCCCATCCATGTACTGCCTCCTCTTGTCTTTGCTGCATTGCCCCTTTCCAGTAAACTTTTTTCCCCTTTTATCTGTGGATGCTACTTACATGTTACAACTGCTCAAGTCTATGAGCCACTGTCACAGAAGGTTCACTGTTAGAAAAGGAAAATAATTTGAAGGGGAAGAGGGGGACTGCTTAATAACAGCACTAAAAAGGTCATAATTAATGATTTGGCTGTAAAGGTGAGAGGCTGAAGCCCAACATTTACTAAATAGTTTATTGTTAAAAAGGGAAACTTCATCTGTGGTAATATTTTTAAGCAGGTGAGGTGGAGCTTACCAATGAAAGGGAAGCTTTCTTTTTCTAGGTTGAGCTTAGGTGTCAAAACACATTTTAAATGAATTTACTTCCACTGATGCAAGGCAGCCAGTTTTGTTTGTTCGGGAACTGTCTCTGATTGTTTTACTTAGTTTCTTTGGAAATAAACCAAAGCACTGGGATAGATTCATGAATCCTTAAATCCAAAGGGGAGTGGTGCGAGCATCTCATCTGACCTGAGGCACAACATAAGCCATACTCTTTCACTGCATAAAGTCCAGTGACGTGGGTGGTTAAGTTCAAATACATCTGTTAGGAAAATAACCAGGTTTGACTTAAGGACTGCATGCGAGGTAGTGAAGTAATTCTGATGATTAATTACCAGCACAGTTAAAAGTTGTACCTTATTTCCAGTTTGGCTGTTCCTAGCTGGTACAGGAAAAGTAGCAGCTACAGAGTCACAAGGACAGGTAATAACCAGGAAGTGGCTTGATCAAAAGACCATGAGTAGGAAAGGGAACATCTTGCCCGTCCATCCATCCATCAAGATGTTGCCCGTTACAGTGCACCATGCACTCCACAGTTTTCTTCCATGTCTGTTGTTTGCCTCCTACAGAAATGCATCCACCACCAGGAAATCCTCAAGTCCTCCATTTGTCAATATTCAGAACTTTGTTACAGATATGAATATATTTCACTGGACAATGTTAAGGAACTAAATCATAATGGACAAGGGCAAAGCACATCAGCAAATTGATAGTTGTCTTTTCCTTCACCAGCTTCTTATGTTAAGGACCCCGCCACCTCCTCTCATCTCCTCTGATTTTCAGTGGATACCACTGAGCTCAGCACTGGTGTTGCCACTTATGTTATGCCTCACAACTCTTTGTTCACATAACTAAAAGCAGACACTAGCCTTTAGCTTTAAAGCCTTTATCTTCAAAGTATTTTCATTCCATTTAATTACAATGTTAATTTTTATGATGGTTTAATTTACTGTGAGTATAATTAAAAATAGAATATACCTTGTAGCAATTATTATAAAAATTGTTTTGCCTCCTTCCTAGGAGAGGAAGAGAGTTCAGAAAGACTTTTTCTAGCAGATCCTTTTAAAACATCATCTCAGTTGAAATGAAGGAAAACACACCATACTACTGCCCTGAAAACAGAGGAAAATAATGAGACAAGCAATTCTTAGCAAAGGTTTCAAAGGGTGATGCTGTTCAGTGGGGTTACACCAGATTAGTATTACAGAACCTTTCAGAATAACTCACAGGAAGGAGCTCATTTTTTAGGAAGGGGTTGTCACTAGCAGACACGCTGCCAGTATTGTAAAAATGGTGGTTTTGGAAAGGAGGTTGGAATCTAATCACTCAGATCCTTGAGGTAGGAAGAATAAAGGGAAGAGATTTGGAATAGTCTTGTGCCAAACTAGTCAGCAGATGGCTCAGGGCCAGGAATCAGCCTGTAAGGACATTTTTCTGGCTTGGAGAACACTGGCCAGGCAGCAATTGGCCTGTTCCTATATCATGTTGTAGGAGGGAGAAGGTGCGGAACTGGGTTTGGTCTGGTCAGCTGGAGCAGCACTGTAGCAATATGTCTATATCTGTTTGGCCCCATAGCACCTGGCTGGGAATTAAAAAAAAACAACTTTAGGATATGAAAGTTGGCCATTTATGCTTTAGAGGATGAAAGAAACCCCAAGCAGGTGTGAGGGGCAGACTCTGCGGGACATCGAATGCACCTCTATCAACTCAAACTGAAACTGATGTGAACTGAAGACACTTTGCCTGTCTCGGGATTAAACCTTAGGTAAGAATAAGGGACACTTCATTCCTAGTGTTTTTTTTCCCAAGTTGTTTTGTAAGACTAAAGGATGTTGATTTCCCTTGCATTATAATTATGACATGAAAGCATTTCCATTTACAAAGTCTTTATTTCTGAACTGGTAACAACCTGAGATGATTGTTACTATTATTTATAGATTTAGTCTTACTTAAATATTTGCTTTCTAGGTTTGACTAAACTCTGCTTGGCTGCTTTTGTAATTTCAGGTTGTACAAAAAAAAAAAATAAAAATCCCACTGTGCTTTTTTCAAGTGGCAAGAAATGTATTATTATACTCACAGCCACATAGAACAACTAATACAAACACAGTGCACAAAGTACAAGACAAAGTTCAAATTAGGGATGACAAACAGGTATTATACTTTACACTGGTGAAAGCAATTTGTACGTCAGTCTCCTGTCTGTTCATGTCCTGTTGTCTTTACACACGGATGGTTGCATTGACTCCAGTCACATTTTTCCTGATTTAGGCTTCTATTAGAGAATAACTGTATTCAAGACTGTGAAACTCTCTGGTGTATCGATGTCAGTGAAGATCACTGCCTCTGGTGTATTTAAAAGGTAAGAAGTAGTACAGAAATTCCAAAATGCATGGAATAACATCTATGCTACTAATCTGAAGCATTGTACGCTAAAGATAGCAATACTAAAACCAGCCACTGAAGAATATAAGTTCTGAGCCTTTAAATATTAGGAAAGTATTCATATAAAATATCATCTCTGAATAGGATGAATTATGGTAATCCTTTTTTCAAGTGCTGGTGGCCCATCAAAAGTTCAAAGGTTATTTACCTGGAAACTGGGAAAGCACTAGGAAGTCCTGATTACCTCGTCCAAGCTATGATGCTTGGGCTACAACCCCACCCTCTACCGTCAACTGACAGAAGACAGAGCGTTTTCACCAAAGGGCCCTACTAAGGAATCTGTTTGCTGCCTTAGTTCATCCTGACCTGAATGCCCCCGCCTTCAAAACACACTGCAAACTCAGCCCATTTATTCTGAAGTACATTTCCTGGAGAAGAGACACCATCTGGAAGAACACAGTAGGAAAAATTTTGCTGTTGCTTTTCAGCTACTGTTGTTTGTATCTCAGGACTAGGTTGTTTAGAAGTGTACCACTGGTGACACATCGTGACACAAAACTCAGTTGGGCATGTTGAGGTACGCTGTACAACAATGCAGCGAAGACTGGACAGATGAGGAAAACCACAAGAAACTAAGAATGTCATAGTACATCAAATCAAAGGTCCATTCAGTCTAATATCTTCTAAAGAGCATAAAAAGGACAAAATGAGTAGCATATTTTTGTGAAACACATTCCCAGTCTCTGTTGATTTGTGGCTGAAGAGCTCCGTTGCACATAACGGCATCTTTGCATTTCAATGAAAAGAAAGCTATACAGCCTGCAGCGGAGGGAGGGGGCAGGCATTTAGGAATGCTGAGGACATAGTAGAGGGGTTGAAAGCAGGAGGAGACAGCAAGTTCATAACCTGCTTTCAATAAAATGGGGACACTGCCCTCAAGCACAGGGAAGATACACCTGTGAGCTGCTGATAACTGGTATTTGTTTTCTTACTCATAGCATTCAGTAGCTGTCCTCATATAAACTCTTGTTAAATCCATGGAGCCATCTACCGCGTGCAGTATTACCCTCCTATTGTAGCAGGCTCAGAAGCTGTCCTAAACAACCAGAACTTTTCCTGAGTCCTATGGATGATGTAGCTTGAACTTTTTCTGTTGTCCACTTGTGATGATGTGAGCTACAGTGAAAAACTTTTAAATATGCTATTTTATAGATCTACTATTTGCTAGTAGGAGCGATATTTAGAGCAGGGGAGGACTGGTGGTGCCAATAATGTTTTACTTCACAGTAAAAAGGAAATATTTTAAGAGTACTTTATATGGCAGTAAAGCAGGGACTATTTAAACATGACATCCATATTCATAATGAGTGCACTTTGATCTGTAAACAGTCCTTAAAAATTAAGTAGGGAAATTGCTTTTAATAGTGCGTTTGCTAGTCCTGACCTACAGGTGTGCACAAAGAGAACATGTTTCCTACTGCAGTCAATTGACTTCCCCTGATTTACAGCATTTTCAGTCCCTGTTCCATGTGCTCCAGAAGTTTGAGTTCCATTTTCTATTTGGACCTGACTTGGATTTATTTTATTTTATCCCCCAACTAGTCCAGGCAGCAAGATAAGAATTACTTTCACACATGACTCCTTGTTTGCATAACACTTGCTTCCACTTAGTAAGAAATACATGGTTATTTCAAGTTACATTTCCTTTGAAAAACAATGGTTTAAATTGAGGCGTGAAATGTTCCATTGCACTCCTTTTTTTTCTACTTTTTTTAATATGGAACTTCAAGTAAAATTGAAAGGACTGTGTCAAGTTTTATGTCTACTTCTGTTGGTGTATTTGTTGTTTCTCATGGAGTTTGTACTAAATGGTCATTTGTAGAGACACATTTCAAAGTTCAGTAGCTCTATGAGACGGCCATGCACCACTGCTGTGTAATATCATTCCCCTGGGGACTTTGCAGATGTGAGTCGTGGAGCTTTGGATGTGTAGGAGAAAGAACGAGAAGGTGGTAAAAATGAGCCATCCCTCTTAGCCCACAGAAACTCATTGACAAGGAAGCTGTGATAAATTTGTTGTGACAGCCACTCTGCTTTGGGAAACCCTTCTGAGAGAGGACTCTGGGACCACTAGGGACTGAGGAGTTACCGATAATGTTGTTTGTCTATGTAATCAGAGAGAACAAAAGATAATGGGAAAGTAACGGGAATCCACCTCACTGGTTGTCTCCAGCAATGCCTTGTAGAGATAATGGGCAACCTTCTCCAGCTTCTCACTTCTATTAAATGCCATTAATTTTACCTTTTTTTGCTCCTCCAAGAAGAATTTATGGGAAATCCCACAAGAGAAACCTGGTAACATGGTTCATTATAGCACATATTTTTCCAGAAGGAAGTATGACTGTGTTCTTGTTAAAGAAAATCAGAGTACAGGAATTATTCTGCAGCCTCACAGCCAGCAACCACATACCAACAAAGCCACTGGCAGCTCACTGCCTGCAGAAGGTCCCTTGTCTAAATCTGAAATCCAAATACAAGAATACCAGAATCCAAAGCAGTGATTTTGATATCTAAGTCCAACCAGGTTATTCCATTATCAGTAGCTGTCTGACTGTGGTGGAAAGGAGCTAGCATAGGTGCTGCAAGGCTCTCCAGAGCATTTTTAAGCCCTCAGCTGATAATACTCATGTGAACACAGGCATAGTACTGTTGGCTAGGACAGTAGCAGGTTAAAGCCATCTCAGGTACACCTGCACCGTGTCCTGGGACACAGTATCTGTGTATCTCTACAACACAACATTACCTCCTTCTCCTCCTGGGTCCTGCTCCTCCTGTCACTGACTTTTCATACTGCCTGTGCTGGGAGTCTGTGCCCTGCACCTACAGGTTTTCTCTTGTCTGAGGGTCCCAACATGCTTTTTAAACACAAGGTCTCAACAGGATGAATGGTTCATAGCTGAATGTAAAACCACCTGCAGCACAAGGTTCTTCAGTCCTTTGGTTGAAAGAGAAGATAGGCCTGATATCAGTGAAAATCTCACTAACTCAGGTGAGCAGTTGGAAATGGCCCTGTTTTTACTGCAAACAGGCTAACTTTTAAGTGACACAGAACTTGTTCGCTTGGTTTGCCATGCCTGACGTAAGTTAGTGGCAGGGGGCTGAGTTAATATGGCACTTGAAAGCTCATGAGAAAGAACAAATTTATAAACCGCTTTCACTGAAACAGCAATAAAATCAAGAAATCTATAAAGAACTCCTTCTTTATAAAGTTGAATAAAACAAAAAATGGTAGACATCTCAGCTTCACTCTTCATAAGAAGTCTTTCAGGAAGTTAAAACAGAATCACAACTATGGGAAAGTCCATCTGATATTTTCTATGATTAACAAGAACCATTTAGAATGTTACTCTTTTTGATTAAAAAGTGACAAGCAGCAATTCTTTTTAATTATTTGGAAATTTTTTTTTGGTGGAATTTATTCTTGTATATTTATCAAAGCCCACAATTTTCCTGGCATGAACATAACCCAGTCATCAAGTTTTTCAAGTTTATTCAACTCCCAGAATGAAATCTTGAAGACAAATTGGACAAAAAGCGCTTAATTCAATGCATGCAGAATTGGGTGTCCTGCAATGTGAATCCAAACACTCAGTGTACCAGAGATAACTGGTGGACGAGATGGAATTGGGTGAAGGGAAATGGGAAGAGAAAGAGAGAGAGGGAGAAGCAATAGGAAATCCAGGACTCCAGTCTGAACATCAAAAGCTGTTCCTTTCTTCTTTGTTCAATGATTGCTTGATGTAAAGGAGTATTTATGTGTTTTATCTGAAACTGTCATAGGATAAAATGCATAAACAGGGCAATCCCAGGAGAAACAGAGATGTGGACTTTTCAATCCTGTCAGACAGGCAAAAATTGAATTGCAGGCCCTGCTGCATCCTGGTCTTATGCTCTCTAGCTATCACACTGTTGTACAATGAGTGTGCTGAAACCATCTCTTGCTATGGCCACTCTGTGATCTGTGATGAGATTTTTTCTCCTGTTCAAGTGCTTTTGGTGTGCTCTTAGAGCACAGGCTTGCTTGGCAGCTTCAGGGTCCTTCGGCAGAGGAAGACATCCCTCTGAGTCCTCCTCAGACTTTGCTGTGAGATAGCACCCAGTTAAACTGTGCTGCTTAGCATGGGGACAATTTTGGTTTCCTGGGAGCCTTCAGTGAGAAAAAGATGTGATATCTTCAGAGCTGTTGGTGGCTCAGTTAACATTTTCAATCATTTTTATAGTCACTTCAAGTGACTAATGACTTATTTTGGAACCTGATCTCGAGTGTTGTGCACTCTTACCTTTGGACAAAGGAGAAGGTAGCCATGTCAAGAGTCATGAGTTTGAGAAGCAAATAGGGAAA